>NC_142695.1:56075483-56382150 GCF_029641045.1 Salvia hispanica
AAGTATTGACAAAAATCATATGAACACAGACACCATAACTAAACTTCAGATTCATGAATTCAAACTCGAGATCCATCGATAAAAATGCTTAAACTTGAATTAAACGGTAAACTGCGACTTTTACTTCTACTGACTGGCATGCAAGGTGGTAATCATGGCGCAGAAAAGAAACTCACACACGAAATTTGACTAACTTAGCTACAACTTCAAATCAACAACTCCCGAATAGAAACACTTAGAAATGGAAAGCAATGACTAAATCTAACTTCCCTAGGCAGAATGAAGCAAACTCAAACCAAAGTGACATGCGAAATAGAAACTTCATAATGTAAAAGCTGGAATTTAACAAAGTACTTCAAAAGAGCAACAACGATGAGTGTTTGCAGAATAACTAGCGATGGAAACAAGTAAACTTTAACTAAGAAAGCGATTAAGATTGTTTGTGCCACTCCGGGCGATGATACTACTATACTACTGTGATAACTGGCTGGAAAGGCGAACTGATGGCTTCTCCGGCAGACTCTTCGGACGTCAAGTGACCATGGCTGTGGCGAGGAACAAGAGGTAAGATAGTGCTGAAGGATGGATCTTTTAGAGAGAATTCTACTAAGTGATTTTTCAAACTCCGAGCCGAACTCCTACTCTCTCTCCAAGTGTCTTCTTTTATAGGGAGGCTTGCCCTTGCTTTTAGGGTAGACTTCTCCCGCATTTTGACCTTTTTGCCCCCTTGTGAAATAATCATCCCAGCTATCCTCCTTCTCCATCTCGAGCCTTTTCTCTGGCATGCATTCTGGTCAGTATCGCACCCTTCTAGTGCCCTTTTCACTTGCGTCACACGAATCGTCACCTACTGACTTGGATCCTTCAATCCTGCACACTTAAACAACTGTTTTGCAGATAATACATGTATTTCACGACATACTGACCAGTAACCAAGGCTTAGAACACGACTCATCAAACTGCTCACACTTACCACATGCTTGTCCTCAAGCGTGAAGACAAACAAAAAGGAATGAGCCGAATTCGAGCCTGGTTACTCCCCCTGACCGAATTCGAGACAAACAAAAAAGAATAATATGCACTTTGGAATCGACACGAGTTTAAATGCAAAATTGGTTTAGTAAGAGAAAGGTAGAGAGAAAAAGCAAATAAAGTACTATCAGTGAGAATGAGTCTCACCTCATTAGAGAGAACATAATTTCCAAATTAGAAAGTACATATTTTTAGGGACGGACTAAAAAAGAAAGAGTTCATATTCTTATAGGACAAAGGAAGGGAATATAATTTTAATTAAATCAAGAACTTAACATACTTTAATTACGACATCACATATTAATTTTAGAATAATTTATATTAGACTTTAGTATTTAAAGAAAATATGTGTTTTAGAAAATAATTAAAATATTAACAAAAAAGTAAAAGTGTCAGATAAAATAAATTACAGAATAAAAAATAATATATACTTGATGATATTGTAATCGGATTTATGAGTGTTTTAGCTTATAAATCTAATTGAATTTTAAAATATAAAAGTGTTCCATAGTAAAATTAATTATATCAGAAAAAATAAAATAAATCTATATAGTACAAAAATTAAGATAATATTAAAAATGCAAAGAAATAAATATGTTGCATATTTGTTGGCATACCGCATATTGAATTTTTTTAAGCTTACAAATCTAATTGAACTCTAAAAATTACCATAATTGTAATTTCCAATAGGATTGAATTTCTTTAATGAGTTTACTAATACAATTATAAAATTTTATTTTAAGAGTTACAACTAATATTCGTAGTTATATATTTTAATTTTATAAATAGATTTTGTTAATTTCTAATTTAATTTCATAGTATTAAGAAAGAAAAATCTTAGAATTACTAAAATGACAGCCATCGTATCTTACTAACATGTACTCCCTCCGTCCCACAAAGATAGTCCCACTTTGACCCGGCACGGGTTTTAAGAAATGTAATGAAAAGTGAGTTGAAAAAGTTGGTGGGATGTGGGGCCTACTTTTAAAGTATTAGTTTTATAATAAAATGTGAGTATGAATGAGTTGGTGGAATGTGGGGTCCACTACCAAAAATGGTAAAAATGAAATGGGACAAACTTTGTGGGACGGACGGAAATGGAAAAATGGGACAATCTTTGTGGGACGGAGGGAGTACAAGAAATAATGAGGATAGAATATTTTCTTTAATTTTCAATCGCTATTAGGTACTAATGAATCTGCTATTAAATGGAGTAGTAAATAACGAGGATAGTAATTAAATTTGTTATTATGTCGAGTAGTATTTAATGAAATCTTTAATTCAAAATTTAAAATTTTAAAGAGGGTGAATTATCTACCAATGATGATTTGGAGGGAAACAAAGACTAAAAATAGGGAAGGACATTTAAATAACTTTAATTTTCGAATACCTTTAAATTAATTAAACTAATTCTGTATAACTGGCTATAATGTGGTCATTTAGCATCATTCCTGGATTTTTTATGATATAAAGAAAAATAGAATCCTGAAGGACCCGACGTCTGAGAAAATTTAAAAAGAGCCAGTTCATTTGTTTCGATTTGACCGTGTGAATAAAAAGGGTTTCTTGGGCGGGTGAATAGAGAATCCTCTCATTTCAATTTTCAATAACTCATGCATTCCATTTGACAACTTGATTATTAAGGGATCGAGGCAGAGTAACCGAGGAGCCACTTATTTCAATTTTCAATACGTACAATATTAATAGCAACATTATTTAAGCATATTTCTTTTTATAAAAAAAATTCTCTCATATATTAATAAATTATATTATTTTCTTTTTCCACCAAACACACAAAACAATAATCCCTCAATATTATAGAAATATATCACATTTTTTTTTCATCTGTCCCATAAAAATACTTCGTATTCATTTATGGAAACATTTTTCCTTCTTTTTTTATTTTAATATTTATAGGCCTCATCATCCACTACATAATTTCAAATACTTAAGAGCGTCTCCAATGGCGGACGTCGCGGTAGGACGTCGCCGACGTCCGACCGGACGTCCGCCGTAGTGAACGGGAAGGGCGCCCACGCCCGTGCCATATGCCCGTTCCATGGGCTCGCCCGTCACCCCCACGTCCGAGCGGACGTCCGCCACTGTGGCGAAGGTCGGACGTCCCACTCGGACGTCTGAGTTTTAAATATTTAAAAAAAAAAAAACTCTATAAATAGGGCTCATTGAACTTCATTTCATTCACACCACTTGTGTTGACAAATTTCTCTCTCTAAATCTACAAATTTCATTTCTACTACAATGGAGTACAATAGGAACTTCCCCACCACGAGCGGAAGAAACACACCCACGATTCCCACCGGAACGGAGGGAAACTTGGCGGGGATGAATCCCCAAATGGCGGGGATAACTCCTCAAATGTTCTACAATATGTATACTTGGATGAGTCAGATGGGTGGGATGATGTCCGGGGCAGCGGGGATGGGCGGTATGCCGCCAAATATGGCGGGGATGGGTGGGATGATGCCAGGGGCAGCGGGGATGGGCGGTATGCCGCCAAATATGGCGGGGGTGCTGGGGTTTGTAGCCCCTTGCACAGCGGAAGACTTGTACAAAACAAATAAATCAGATACGGATCTATTTGACCGATTATGCGATTAATCAATTCACATGTTAAACAGATAATTGCATGCTAGAACGCAAATAATTCATGCTCATAGAAAGTAAATCCTAAACATGAATTCTACGGTTTAGAGTTACCGATTTGATTCTCCAAAGAATCGACGATTGCTCGCGCCTTCTCCACGTGATGATCTTCAATACTAGACCACGGATCTTCTCTCTGGTTCCCGAACTGTATTCCAATATCAGTGTGGGCTGATCTCACTAGAATACTAGGACTTAAATAAAGAAGACAGAAGAAATCCTTTTGGGAAAAGGAGTAGAATTCGAAAATCTCTTCAGCTGGAGGAGCTGAAATTTTCGAAAATCTCAAAAAATGAAATTGTGATTCTTCTGTCTCCTTTATTCTCCTATTTATATTAAGTTCCTTATGGGCCCAGACAGGGATCTATGGAAGGTTTTGGATATGGGCTCGCCCAATTAGCTTTTTACTAATTAAATTGAACCCCAATTTAATATAAGCTTATATTGGAATATTACGAGCAGCCACTACAGAAGTAATATTGCACTCCCCATCCAAATCCGAAATTACAAGTAATCCGGGTTTCCATTATTTATATTATTTATTTCCCGCGCTTAAGATATAAATGTCCATTAATTAATTAATGTCTGCTATGGACTTAATTAATTAACATCTTATTAATTCCAAGAGTGGACTTAGCAAGAAACACTTATTTATTATTCATAGAGTAATAAAACTCCAACTGGCCAGTTTCCCGAATAATAAAACCTTGTTCGAGCTCCTCTTGAGGACATTATCAAACGAGACTCACCTCGTGCGCGATTCAACATAATAGCAATCCTAGCACCGCTAGATATTAATCACCACTACCCAATATATCAGGATTATTGGGTTGCGAAAAACCCGCACCATTTGATAAGTCAAAGTAGTGCATAATCAATACCGTATGCTCAATGCTAACGTATGTAGATTAAGAAATAGCATTTTATCAAGACCTAGTCTTTCAGTAGATAGCATAAAGACACGTCTTGCTGTTAGATCCATTCAGTGCTATACCACACCAACGTCATCTTATTTCAGTAAGGCTTAGAAATAATCGGACTGACATTGCAACCTTTCACGATAGGTAGTCTAAGCCTATCTGGGTTGTGAAATTCTTCTTTTTCTTTTGCAAAGCATTGCATAGAACCGACTGTGTTACCTTAAAGTGGACGACGCCCACAACCAGTCTACTAAGCAAAAGACTTAGACTTTGTTTGCTTCTTATACATTCAAATGTTTATAAAACATCTTCTAAATGCACAAGCAAACACAATGTAATAATATATTGATTCTATTCGTGCGAAACTGCTCGAATAATACTGAATCG
The DNA here is from genome assembly GCF_029641045.1 of Salvia hispanica. NCBI lineage: Eukaryota > Viridiplantae > Streptophyta > Magnoliopsida > Lamiales > Lamiaceae > Salvia > Salvia hispanica. The sequence goes on from NC_142695.1 coordinate 56,080,487, forward strand.
GGTTAAAAGTGGATTATAGAGTTTTACGTATACAAGCAAGATTCTATTCGAGCGAAACTTGCTCGAAACATGCTTTTCAGTATACCAAACCTAACAATCTCCCACTTATACTCAAGACATGCTTTCGAGTATACCCACTGCCAAAAACTCTCCCACTTATACACAAAGCAGGTCTTGGTACTAGATATATCGAACCACCATTCATTTCACATCATGTTTGAACATGATGCCACAAAGGCATTTTATGTGAAAAATCTGCTTGGTTGTTCTCTGATCATATCTCTTCCACCATAATGTCTTTGCTGCGTACTTGATCTTTAATTAATTTCATCTCTCTATGTGATTGCTTAGCTTTATTAGCTCGTGTGTCCCTTGAGTTAGCCTTCACTAGAGTCATACTCCAAATGTAATACTCATAGGCATACTCAAACTTACGATTAAAGCTATTAGGAAGATACTCCTAAGGTGAACACATTTTCAGAGGATGACTTACTCGATCACTGATTAGTCATAAAACTAAGTCAGTGTAACCCCAAGGACATTACATGAATGACTGGTAAACTAGAATATAGCAATTAGTCTTTCTCAAGCACTATGGTATACTCTTTACCTCAATCAAAGTCCTTTGCCATGGTCAATATGATATACACTTGTCATGCATAAGCACAACTAATATCAAACTTAGTACACATTATAGCATACATGAGACAACTATCTCCGAAACTAGTCTCATAATTCTTGATCTCACTAAGCGTCAAACGACACTTGACTAGAGACAAGAAAATTCCATCTTGAAAGGTAAAACCCTTGCATGGAAATTCTAATGCTTAAATGTTCCAAGCAATGTGTAGATATAGGATTCCTAAGAGAATCTCAACATTCTTTCTAGCATCTTAAAAGGACTTAGATGCTAAGAATGTAATTAGCTTCTCTTAAATCATTTATCTTAAACTGGGTAGACAACCAGTTTCCTACGTCAGATGCCAATCTTAGTTGTTTGCAACTTTTGTAGATTTCATCATCGTAGAGTACCAATAATACCATATGTAATGCACTTTCAACTTCCTTGTGCTTATAGCACTAATAAGGACACAAGTCAAATTCCAAATATTTGACTATTTTGATAAAACACATATACTCTGATTGATGCTTTCCTAAGACCACGAAGGCCTATATTAGCTTCCAATCATGCGTTTCTTGCCCTTAATTACATATCCATTAGAATGTCCTAGTAGATGATTTCCTCAAGACTTCTATTCATAGAAGGCTGCCTTGACAATCATAACACATACATTCTAATTTATGTAAGTTCTAATAGACAATATGATCAAATAAATCTTGGCACAACGATAGCGAGAAGATAATTCTCTTTGGGCATAACCCATTGTCATTGTCTAGCCATTTGAGATCCACATTTACACTTGCAAAGATACTTGCTCCCACTGACTGACACAGCCTGTAGGTAGTATTGCAAGTCTTGTAAAATATGTTGTCTATCTTAGATTGTAATATGGAATCTATCACCTTTTCAAAGATGGTTATCCAAATTAACCAATACTACATTGTAGTTAAAGGGATTATGTTCAAGTTAATCTAAGACTGAGTCTTACGACACTCTTAGACCCATGAACTTGTTGTGTTCCAGTGGAACGCTCCCATTACGACATGGTTCTTACAATCTTAGGTACTGAAGTTGATTTTATTAGTGCAAAAGTTTCTAATGGTATGAGTTCTTGGTAATGTGGAAAAACCGATATCTCTCTCTTTACTTAGAGAGTTATCACGCTGTTAGGCTTGAAGTTCATCTCTTGATCTTCATGCAAGAATTATATCTTTGAAGATTACAGAACTTATAACCTTACATCACTTGGGACAAACCTTAAAACATGCCTCAGTACTCAACTCCAATTTCTTGGACACTTTTCCGACACGTGTTGGAACAACATTACACCTTGAGATGTGCTAGACTAGAGACGCTCTAGTCCACAACTTGTGTTTTGTAGAAGGTACTGATGTTGGTAGTTTCTTTAATGTTTATCCCATCAATGATAAGATTTTAATGAGTACAACTCATCACTTAATCAAACTTGTCTTAGAAAGACTTCGATTCCTTCTTTCATAACTATCCCATTCATTAGATGAATGCTTGGATTCGTTAATGGAGATTATACTCCCACTACTGATCATAACCCTTTGCTCGTCTCCTTATGGTGTAAACCATTGAGACTTGCTAGTCTTTCTATGTTGCACTTCTATAAGTATTCTGAATCTCTTGATAAATCAAATGATTCTAACTCATAGTGCATCAAGCAGACTTTCTCAACTCTCAAGCTATTTAACGAAATGTTAAAATTTTGATAGTCTAGATCAGTTCGAACAATTGCTAAGTATTTTCATGGCCTTAAGACTAAGAGCCATAAATGCTTTATCATTGAATGATTAAGAAGTTGATGTGTTGTTTAATACTCAACCTTGTCGCACTTATATTATTTTAATACTATGATGCCTTAAGCATCAACCATAAAACAATACTAGAGCATTAATAGCTCCCACTGCAACAAAAACCTAACTGGATCAAGATCTCTAACTTAGAAGTTGCATTGTCATGTAAGTCATTGTCCTTCTATAAAATAGGTCAATCCAACTCACGAAGCATCTTTTCTCGCTTTAAACTAACTTTGATGACAATTCAGGCTCTCCCATTTTCATATCTAGTCTTTTGTTCAAATGAACTAGGACTTAAAAAAAATGCAGCCTTTATGAATTCGTCATCTATCATGTTACTTTCCTCTAACAATAATATAACGACTATTAATCTGAAGATTTTCTACTTTTCAGTTAAACCTTCTTGTAGTCATTTCTTATTACTTTAGGCGATGACTTGTGTCAGAAACTATTTGAGGGATCAAAAGATCCTCAAAACATTCTGTCACTCTAGGATATTCCAAATCGAATCATCTTGACAGATTCTATTGATATCCATCTTTCATCGTCGTTTACCAAGACTTATCGAGCTACTTAAAGGAAAGTAGCTCGACCTTATTCCTCAAAGAGCTTGTCAAGTACATGCATAATGCATTCTCGAACATTCTTCATGGAATTATGTCGAGGAAATGGAGGACATGAACTATTGAGTATAAACTCCAAGCTTATAGCGATGAGAATCTTATCCATTTTCGTTTCCTGTCTACATAATTTCGGCATTCGAGTTTACTTTCTTTAAGGATCGCAGACAAATATTAAATGACATAATGAAGATTTGGCAAATAAACTTATTATCACATACTCATGCTCAATACATAATCACAAATAACCACAAAACAATTATGTATCTTGCAACTGTAAAATTAAAATTTTGTACCCTCAAGCAGAGGTCAATACGCATTAAAATTTTAGCAATTTTACTGGTCACAACACCGACGAATAGTCCAGAGACCGCAGCACGGCATGGCCGCCAAATGTTGCCTAAGCTCGACCATCAGATTTAGCATTACAGAATCCTGTTTCTACAACACACTCCCATAACAATGCTCATGTGTTGATAACAAAACCAAGCTATCTCATAAATTCTGTTTGAACTTCTGAAACTTGTAATTTCTTAGGATTATTGTCCCCACAGCATGGGTGGCGATAATATTAGAAACCACTTTCTAGTTCATACTATTTATGTTTGAGAAGTCTGCCCTTATGAAGTTGCTATTTCTTAGGATTATTGTCCCCACAGCATGGGTGGCGATAATATTAGAAAATGGCTTCATAAATTTGCAAACCAATCGATGGAGACCGTATAGAACGCACTTGTTGTAATTATCACTTAGATATTTTTATATGGTTTTTGCATAATTATCACATAAGCAGATAAAGCAGATAATCCACTTAAAATAGATAAACACCAAATAAACAGATAAGTCCATTTAATGCATGGCATTTAAACACACTGGATAATTATCAAAAATTATTTAATCTAGTCAAGGGAGAATCAATTAAATAATTAAGTTTTATCTTGGATAATAATTATCCAAACTCATTTAGGATTTATCAAGATAGTGTTAACTATCTAAATCCATTTAGGATTGTTCTAGATAAAATCAAATCCTTCAATTCAAGATAACGTTGATCTAGGATTATCATTATTTAAATCACACTAGGATATTACTAGATAGAAACAATTCCATCATAATCCATAAGATAAAAATAAAATCCTACCAACCCAGATTTATACAAATCTTAATTCTATTTAGAATAGATATCTAGAATATATCAAATATTACTTAGGATTTCTTAGATGAATAAATTCATCTAAATCCAATTAAATAAGGATTTTCTTATATATATCTTTATCCTAATCTATCTAGGAGATACATCCAAAAGATAAGGATAACTTGGATTAACACTTATTTTAATCCATCTAGGATTTGTCTTAATAGAATTAAATCCATTCAAATCCATAGGATAAAATAAATTAATATTAATATTATTCCTAATCCATCTAGGATTTAACTTGGAGTGAATCCATATAAATCCATAGAATTAGATAATATTATATTATAATTATTCAAATCCATCTAGAACTCATATATGAATAAATCCATATAAATTCATAGGATAAGAATAAAATTCTATATTATTACTCTCCAAATCCATCTAGAATTTATCTATGAATAAATTCATATAAATTCATAGGATAAGAATAAAATAATATTATCATTATCTAAATCCAACTAAGATTCATCTAGGATTAAATCCACATAAATCTATAGGATATAGATAAAAACTTAGATTATTATTTTCCAAATATAACTAGGATTCATCTAGGAATAAAATCCATATAAATCCATTTAAATAAGGAAAGAATCTAATTAATCCATGATTTAATTCATAATTAAATCTCACATAATATATAAAATCCACAAAAATATATTCAAATCTTATTTCATATTAATCTTGAATTATTTCCAAATTGAATCCAAGGATTTGGAAATCCTAATCAATTTTGGAAAGCGAAGTCACGAGAACGAGGCAATGCGACGTCTACCCGTGCAAGCGTCGCGCATAGGGTAAGCCCTAATCTAGCGCCGACGTACTCCCACTGAAATCTGCACCTCTCGCTGCCCGAAACTCCACCCATAGCGGCCGCTGCAGGACATCTCCGACGCTGCTGCGTCGATGTCGCAGCTCCGGCGCTGCACCGCGAGATGCCGTCGCTGCTGTCGCAGTGACGTCGCACCGTCGCTGTCCGTTTGCCGCTGTTGCCCACTGCTGTTTCAGCGCCTCTGGCGCTGCTGCTACGTCGTCGCTTGTGCGACGTCGTCCCTACAGCCGCCGGCGCTGCTGCCCGGTGATCTCCGACGCTGCCGCGTCGACACCTCTCCGCAGCCGTCGCGAATTCCCGACCAGCTTTCACCGAAGGCGGCGAACGCGCAGCAGTTCTTGAATTTGCCGTCGATTTGAAAGACTCATGTATATCACAAAGATAATACACGTATGTGTTGATTAAACCAAGTTCACGCCAATTCCAATTAGAATCAAGAGACAATCGAACTTTTAATCAAGCACGCAATGATTGCATATAATCATTACAAACAATTAGGGGAAAAACGCATAAAGAAATCTTTAGCTCTCGACATCAAGACTTGCGTGTTCGGTGACGCGCAGCCCCGGCGCGAGCGCCGGCTGCGCGTCCTCACCGAATGTGCTCTCGTTGTCGTCCTAAACATGCGTTCAATCAAATCACATAACATGAAATTAATCCACATAATCAGAGCCAAAAATTGGCTCTGATACCAATTGCTGGGGTTTGTAGCCCCTTGCACAGCGGAAGACTTGTACAAAACAAATAAATCAGATACGGATCTATTTGACCGATTATGCGATTAATCAATTCACATGTTAAACAGATAATTGCATGCTAGAACGCAAATAATTCATGCTCATAGAAAGTAAATCCTAAACATGAATTCTACGGTTTAGAGTTACCGATTTGATTCTCCAAAGAATCGACGATTGCTCGCGCCTTCTCCACGTGATGATCTTCAATACTAGACCACGGATCTTCTCTCTGGTTCCCGAACTGTATTCCAATATCAGTGTGGGCTGATCTCACTAGAATACTAGGACTTAAATAAAGAAGACAGAAGAAATCCTTTTGGGAAAAGGAGTAGAATTCGAAAATCTCTTCAGCTGGAGGAGCTGAAATTTTCGAAAATCTCAAAAAATGAAATTGTGATTCTTCTGTCTCCTTTATTCTCCTATTTATATTAAGTTCCTTATGGGCCCAGACAGGGATCTATGGAAGGTTTTGGATATGGGCTCGCCCAATTAGCTTTTTACTAATTAAATTGAACCCCAATTTAATATAAGCTTATATTGGAATATTACGAGCAGCCACTACAGAAGTAATATTGCACTCCCCATCCAAATCCGAAATTACAAGTAATCCGGGTTTCCATTATTTATATTATTTATTTCCCGCGCTTAAGATATAAATGTCCATTAATTAATTAATGTCTGCTATGGACTTAATTAATTAACATCTTATTAATTCCAAGAGTGGACTTAGCAAGAAACACTTATTTATTATTCATAGAGTAATAAAACTCCAACTGGCCAGTTTCCCGAATAATAAAACCTTGTTCGAGCTCCTCTTGAGGACATTATCAAACGAGACTCACCTCGTGCGCGATTCAACATAATAGCAATCCTAGCACCGCTAGATATTAATCACCACTACCCAATATATCAGGATTATTGGGTTGCGAAAAACCCGCACCATTTGATAAGTCAAAGTAGTGCATAATCAATACCGTATGCTCAATGCTAACGTATGTAGATTAAGAAATAGCATTTTATCAAGACCTAGTCTTTCAGTAGATAGCATAAAGACACGTCTTGCTGTTAGATCCATTCAGTGCTATACCACACCAACGTCATCTTATTTCAGTAAGGCTTAGAAATAATCGGACTGACATTGCAACCTTTCACGATAGGTAGTCTAAGCCTATCTGGGTTGTGAAATTCTTCTTTTTCTTTTGCAAAGCATTGCATAGAACCGACTGTGTTACCTTAAAGTGGACGACGCCCACAACCAGTCTACTAAGCAAAAGACTTAGACTTTGTTTGCTTCTTATACATTCAAATGTTTATAAAACATCTTCTAAATGCACAAGCAAACACAATGTAATAATATATTGATTCTATTCGTGCGAAACTGCTCGAATAATACTGAATCGGGTTAAAAGTGGATTATAGAGTTTTACGTATACAAGCAAGATTCTATTCGAGCGAAACTTGCTCGAAACATGCTTTTCAGTATACCAAACCTAACAGGGGGTGGGTGGGATGATGCCCGGGGCAGTGTGGATGGGCGGTACGCCGCCAAATATGGCGGTGGGTGGGTCGATGCAGCACAGGAGCCCGATGACGCCTGAGGAATCTGTCTATCGTCCATATATAGATTTGTTGGCCGATGATTCCCACTGTTCCGGAGGCTCAGTACGCCGGCCTCGAGACTTTTTCTTTTGAGGAGTTGGGGCTATCGCCGATCCGCGAGACTCCTGGTGAGGCAGAGCCTGCTGCAAGGGGCAGGAGCAAAGGCAAGGGCAAGGCCAGGGGTGGGGGTAGGGGCAAGGGCAAAGTCCCGAGCTCTTCCTTGCACACGGGGGAAGAGGAGGAAGAGGGTGAGGATGAGCCGGAGAGGAGGACGATCTGGACCATGTGGGAAAATGTCGCGCTTGCGAGGGCATGGATCGGTGTAGTAGAGGATACCTATGTCGGGCCGAACCAATATGTTGACCGAATGTGGCATCGCATTAGTGAGGCCTACCTCATAGTCAAATCGTCTGGGGCGAAGCCTCGCACTCCCGAGCAATGCCGGAAACAGTGGCTTCGGTTGAGGCCTAAGCTCAGTCGTTTTGCCGCCCTCTACCAAAACAACATGCGCATGGCAACCGGCGGCATGTCTGAGGATGATGTGAAGAAACGAGCCTTGGCCCAGTACCCCGACAAAGAATTGAAGTTCAAAGAGTTTGAAAAATGGGAGGCGTTTCTCGTGGTCAGGGAATGCAAAAGTTTGCGATTGGTGTCGACTCGGGCTGGAAGCGGACGAAGATCAAATCATCCGGTGAGTACAGCAGCAGTGCTGGTTCGCACGAGCTCCCTGAAGCCGAGGGAGTGGCCCCGCTACCACGATCAGACTCTCGCCGTCGTCGTCGCCCGATGGGGCAAAAGGCTGCGTAGCGGATGGCGAGGGGAAGCGGCAGTAGCAGCGGGTCCTACGAGGTCGAATCGGAGGCCCCAGAAGGCCCAGAGAACGACCGTCTCGCCCGCGCGCAGCTAACGAAGACCCTGATGCAGAGCACGAGTAAGTGGTTTAGCACGCAATATCCTGTGCATAAAAGGATGTGCAAGGATGTGGTTGATGCATGTCGGCGCGATTTAGGAATGCCACCCATTGATGATTATGGTGTCGACATTGGGGGCGGGGACGAGGACGAAGAGGAGTGAGAGCCGAGGGTATTATGTAATTTTATTTTTAAATTATGTATTTTTTTTAAGTATTATGTAATTTTCTTAATGAATTTTTCCGTATTCCGTGTTGACATTTTAATTCCGTAAATTTTAAGTCCGTAAATTGAATAATTGCGGGAAGTCCTAGTGGAAGTCCTAGTGATGTGGCAGTGGAATGGGAAGGGCTAGTGATGACGTGGCAGACAGTTTTTGTGGGAAGTCCTAGTAGGAGGGGCGCCACCAGAGACGCTCTAAACTCCTTTTTCTCTTACTTTACCAATTGCACATTAAAATCCGTGTCAGCCCTAAAAGGTCTATTTCTATAGGACAGAGGGAATATTTCCTAAAATCTAGTGCTATTACCCAAATGTGTCATCTATTGTGGGATGTAGGAAATAGACTTTTTCCATAGCTTACGTGTATTCTTTATCACTTTGGTTAATCTTCCATGCTTAAATTTGTTCTAACATGTTAGAGCATCCACAACGGCTCAATTTTTTTCCGGACGATCGATCGTCTGCGACGTCGTTCGAGCTCGTCCAGCCATTGCAAGTCAACGGATGAGCTCGTAGACGAGCGGGTCACTCGAACTTAGGCCATCCACATCCCTATTTCTTATTCATCCCTTAACCATCTCATTCCTTAACTATTCATGGCCTCACTGTACTTTTCAGCTCATCTCTTAACTAAGAGACAACACCTGTATCCCTCCATCTCTTAACCATCTCATACCTTAACTATTCATTCAATTTTATTTCCAACAAATTCAATTAATAAAAACACACTTCATTAAATAAAATAAAATTACAATTTAAATACCTAAAAAAATAAAAAAGACATAATTTAAAAGACTAGAAATTACAAATTACACACTTAATTTCAAATCACAAAAAAATGGAGGCAAAGAAGTAGAAGGAGTTCTCTAGTGACGATCATCTAACGGTTGCCAAATTTTGCCCAAATGTGTTCCATTAGATCTTCCTGGAGTTGGGCGTGGGCGGTAGAATCACGTGTCCTTGCCCGAATAGACAACCGCTCTTGCAAAGACGGATGCACTCCACTTTGTGGCGGACTACTTGCGGTAGAGCTTCCCGGGATTTCAGGATCGAACCAATTTCCCACCCCAGGTCCTTCATCGGTGACAATCATGTTGTGCAAGATTATGCACGTATACATGATGTCGACCATATTATCCATATACCACGTACGAGCCGGGGCTTTGATAATGTTAAATCGAGCTTGGAGAACCCCAAACGCTCTCTCCACATCCTTGCGAGCAGCCTCTTAGTTCTGCGCAAAAAGAGACTGTTTTTCGTTCGCAGGCCTGTTGAACGTCTTCACGAAGGTTGGCCACTTCGGATAGAAGCCATCGGCAAGATAGTACCCCATTTTATACTGGCGATTGTTAGCGATGAAGTTGATGGCCGGCGCTTTACCATTCAAAACTTCGCTAAAGAGGTTGGAATTGTTGAGCACGTTGACGTCGTTGTTCGAGCCGGGGACTCCGAAACACGCATGCCAAATCCATAGCCGGTAGTCGGCGACGGCCTCGAGTATAACGGTGGGGTGGGTGCCTTTGTGGCCGCTCGTGTATGACCCCTTTCACGCCACATGGCAATTCTTCCATTGTCAATGCATACAATCGACGCTCCCAAGCATCCCGGGGAATCCGTGTGCTTGTTCGTGAAGTTGGAGCATAAACTGACAATCTGTGGTGGTTGGCTTCTTCAGAAATTCGTCGGTGAAGGCTGCCCACACGCCTTTGCAGAAGTTCAACAAACAAAGTCTCCCAGGGGATTCTCCGACGAGCAGGTATTCGTCGAACGAATCCGCCGTTTGTCCAGTAGCAAGATGACTGAATTGCTGCAGGACATTTCTTGAGCGTCGTGTGACTAAGACGACCAACAGCGTCGAACCCTTTTTTGAAGTACTCTTCCTGTGCCACCAATGTATTCGCGATATGCAAAAATAACGCGCGTGACATACGGAAACAACGACGTAAGTAGATATCTCCACATACCGGGTTCTGACTGAAGTAATCACGTTCCAACCTTGCGGCGGCTTCCTCCCGGTTACGATGGATGTAAGTCCGGGGTCGCCTTTGAGGAGACGCGACGGCTTCCTCCTCCCTACGTCGATCTTCTTCTAGCGATTCGTCCATTATTCGATGCATTTGCTCAAATGGATCCATGAATGAATTAAATTTGGGAGAAGAAAAATATAAATGAATGATTTATAGAAGTGATTGGGGAGGAAAGAAAGAGAGATAGAGAAGAATAGATGTGTGTTTGTGTGTAAAATGGAAAATGAGAAGAGTATTTATTAAATATAAAATAAATAAATTTTTTTTTAAAATCGACCGTTGAACGGTCATATTACCTTTTTTTTTTCGAAAAATCATTTTTTTTTAAAAAAATCGAATTATGACGTCATTATTACGTCGCCCACTCGCGTGCCGGCGAGTGAGCATCACGCCGCATGCCAGCGTGCGCCACGTGGCCCGCGTGCGTGGCGAGACAGCTCGAGGCCGCCCCTTCCGCGCGCGACGCGCGATGGGATGTCCCATCTCGTCAGGACGAGATATCTATTGCAACGCGGTCTCGCCGCCGTCGCGTCTCGCCGGGACGAGACCGAACCGGTGGCGAGCCACGCTGCGGATGCCCTTATCATGTTCTCACGTGACTTTTCTTTTCATAGTAGTACTACTAAATGGAGTAAAAGTTAGAATTAGACGGTTGACATAAAAAACATTGATCTTAATCTCAATAATTGAAGTCAAACCGAGATGCCTCATCTTAGTTAAATTTGACCGTTGTTAACGGTCATTCACTTCAAAAACTACTCCGTTTGTTCACTTTCATCATTTCTTACTTCTGATTTAGAACACGAAGGGTCGTGTCTTCGTGAGCTGTATTTCCGTTGCGCAGTGGATCGTAGCCAGGACAATTGGTCGAGCTAAAGCTTTTCGATTTTCATGTTGATGCCGAGCTGTATAATTCTTCCATCTACGAATGATTTCGCTGCTCACTGCTCTCTTAGGACATACAAAAATGGAAAGAGTCTCTACTTTTATTGGATGGAGAAAGTATTTAATTTAAATACTAGTATCACTTTAATGTAGTATTTCTAAAGTATTTCTATTGATACATTAGGAAATTTAATGTAGTATAAAGAGACAATACGGGCACACGGTCTCGGGCTCGTATCATAATGTCACTAATTGACAAATTTTGTGAATTTAAATGCCAAGAAACTCAATCGAGATCCAAACAAAGGAATTAGAAGGAGAAAGATAGAATAAAATATGCTGCCAAATAAAGCATTTAAAAAACAAAGTAGGAAGTACTATCATAGTTCACCAACATGACATAAAAGTTATATAAAAAACATATTCATCATACTCTTATAAATAAGCCAACCGTCATAGTCAATATCATATTCACATTCATATTTATTTCCATTTTCATATTCATATTTATATTCAGATTTATTATCTTCATACGCAGGATATTTGATAACCCAATCACTAATACTGTAGTCAGAACATCTTTTACCCAGAGCACCTTCCAGATCAAGACCAATGCATCTCCGAAGATCGAGTGATTCAAGATGGGGGAAGCCATCGAGAATAGCTTCCAGTCCTTGATTCGTCATGGGTTGCCCCCAAAGTCCGAGATGGTGCAGATTAGGCATGGTTTCTCCAATTGCAACAGCATGGTCAGTGCCAAATCTTCCCTCAATAGGGTGATCCGTAAGCCAATGATCTATATATGTAAATGATTTCAACTTGGGGCAAGACATGCCTATGCTTTCAAATTCTTCTACACTCAGAGATGGCATTCTGATAAGGTGCAATTCTTCCAACCATGGGAGCTTTTCTATTGCATCAGTCAAACCAATATCAATTTTCTCATACCATGCGAGTGTAAGGCATCGGAGCTTACTTGATCTGTCAAAAGACTATATCAGTGATTTTGTAGTAGTGTTAATCTATAAGACGCTTCTCCTTCATCCAAAATTAGAATGTTTAGCAAGACCTATGCAAATATAATTAATACAAGCATTACTAATTCAAAAAATGAAAATACAATCCTTACTAGTTACCCCTCTGCATATTCCATTTCCTTTTAAGGAAAAACTTTATTCTCTCTCCAATTTTATTATGTTTCAATCTTTGTTCTCTAAACTCAACCTATCAATTCCTTAATTTCAATACTGGAGGTACTATCTGTTGAGTTATTAAATTCAATTACTTCAATATTAAGAAAAGGCTCGGTGGAAGTGATGAAGTAGGTGCATCACCTACTTATCATATGTGGATGAAATTTTGTTTCTTCATGGCTTAAGAGAAGGCCACAATCTCTCTACGTCACATGGCGGTGGGATGAGTGATCAATCTTTAATCTCTTCATGGCTAAGTAAATTGTCTCTTAGAATGATTATGAGGAGGTGACGTAGCATGTATGTGTATAATAGTTAGCCATACATAGTTGACTACTTTATTATCTTTCAAATCTATAAATAGGTAGTTGTAGGTAGTTGTAGTTCATTATAAAATCAATCAAGAAAGAATAAAAAGTGAGTGAGTTGGAGAGAAAAGAGCCGTAGCTCAAGTGAGAAAGAGAGAAGAAAGCTTTGTAGTGCTGAAGCACTTTGATTGTATTTTGTAATCTTTTCGTGAGAAATCTATAAATATTTATCCTCCATATTCATATTTGTTGAGTGTTTCTATATTTTGTGTGTCAAATATCCAACAAATCTGGTATCAGAGCCACTCGATCCTACCTATGGCAGCAACGTTGAACATGGTCCAGCCCCAAATTCCCAAATTGGAGAAACACAACTATGGAAATTGGAGTATTCAGATGCGAGTCTTGTTGCAATCACAAGAGTTGTGGGATATTGTTCAAGACGGCGACACCGAACCTGCTTCCCAAGAAGCCGAAGATGCACTGACGAACAACCAGAAGAATGCCCTCAGAGATGCAAGGAAACGAGACAAGAAGGCATTATTCAATATCTATCAAGGTATTGTTGGGGTTTGTATACTAAAAGATGCTTCGAGCGTACATGCCCTTGTACAGTCAGCTTGTGCATGTATACGAGAAGCGCCACATCCACTTGTTTACCTAATTATGAGAATAAATAATATAATATAATGGTTTATTGTTGAAATATGATAAACAAGTCTAAGGCTTTTTACTAAGAAGGTCAAGTAGGGAAATTCGATGAATCTCCTCATGAGTTTTCCAGTAGGGGACTTGGCCAGATCTAGTAAGAAGAAAAACGTATTCACAACCTAGATAGGCTTTGGCTACCTATTGGTACGGTTGCGGTGTTTGTGATAATTCTCTCTTACCTAAGAAGAGATTAGTAACACCGGTGTGGTAAAGCACTGAAAGGATCTAATCCGAGATGTATTCTTTATTGCTATCTACTGAAAGAATATATTTCAGAAAGTTTTGTATTTTCTAGTCTATGATATTAATATCAATATTTTTTATTCAATCAAACGCCACTTTGACTTATCAATATGTGAGAGTTTGTACGTAACTCAAGTTCAAGATATCTTGGGTGGTAGTAGTTGAATAACATGAAGGTATTGGAATATTATTTTATAGAATTCGCGTGCCCAGTGTGGTATGATTAAATCCCTAAGGGGTGATCCCCAAGAGGTGTTTGAAAAAGGAATTTATTATTCAGAAAACTGCGCAGTTGGAATTTATTCCACGAATAATAAATAAAGTTTCAAACTAGAAAAACTCTTTGGAGAATTAATTTAATTCTAGTCACATAGCAGACAAAAGAATTAAATTGACGGATCAAGATAATCTTAAACGCGGGAAATATTATAAAATAAAATGGACCCAAGTTATTTGTAATTTGGTGATTTAAGTGGGAGTGCAATATTATTCTTTAGTGGAATAAAATAATATTCCATTGATAATATATTAAATCATGGGTCATTTGATTTAATTAGTAATTTATCTAATGGGTGAGTGAGAAGTTACTAGAGGTGATAGCGTGCAGTGCAGGTGCGGTGTGATGTCACTCGATCTAACAGGTCCAAGGGATTCGGCTAGGCTTCCAAATCTAGGCGATCTTGAGACTATCAGAAAGGGGTCGTTGGGTGCAATCTATTCTTCTCAAAACCTCAACCCACTATACTACAACTAGTACAGGGAAGTAAAGGATCGATCCCACGAGGACGAAGGTGCTACGAAATTGCATTTGCGGACATTTTGGAAAGGAAGGGTTGGCTGCTGCCACGCAATTTTTGTGGGTTGAGAACTTAATCTACTGGGTCTAAGAGAATTGAGCTACTCTACTCTACCTACTGGGTCTAAGAACTGAAACGTACGGAGCATGCATGACTGGAAGAAACTTAACTAGAAAGACTTTCCAAATTTGGGTAAACAAGCATAAAGCGAAGAGCAAAGCAAATTTCCCTAAACTACCAGGTACTGGAAAAGCATGCAGAAAAGTAAAAGGACAATTCAGATTGTACTGACATGATCTGGAGGAAATGCAGAAAAAGTAAAGTACATGCAGAAAGTAGCTGACACAAAGCAGATCTGTTTCTAACTACCAACAACTTCATCTTCTTCGGAAATCGAACGAGGATAGCAGAGAAAAACAGATTAATAAGCACCATGAGAACAGAGCAAACTTTCGATTCAAGTGTAAAACAAGAATTTAAAGCCTAAATTAACAGATCTACGCTACTGGACCTAAAGGATGCATAAACAGAAAGCAAATAGCCATAATCATGCACAATCGTAAACATCAAACATCAATATGCGAAACTCCAACTCAGATGCGTCAAATCTCAACAACTCCGGACATCTCCAAACACAAATCCCCAACCTCCATCAACATGCAATAGACTTCAACTCCGAACATCCAACAACAAACCAAAAAAACGAAAACTAAGCACAAAAGATTAACACAAACTCAGAGATATCCAACCAAAAGCAAACATGAACTTCCATAATAACTGCTAATGAGTCTGAATCCAGCAGATCTAAGTGAAAACAAGAGTTGCGAAACTAAAAAAAAACAACAAAGTACTAAACGAAAGCAAATGAAATTGTTTCTTCGCCTCCACGAGGCGGTGTTACACAGCAAAATGACAACGGCAACGATGAGAACCACGGTGGCCAGAGCTTTCCATAATAACTGCTAATGAGTCTGAATCCAGCAGATCTAAGTGAAAACAAGAGTTGCGAAACTAAAAAAAACAACAAAGTACTAAACGAAAGCAAATGAAATTGTTTCTTCGCCTCCACGAGGCGGTGTTACACAGCAAAATGACAACGGCAACGATGAGAACCACGGTGGCCAGAGCTTTCCATATCCAAGTGTGCAGTAGACGAGATGGAAAAGATTAAATGTGGAACTGGAGCTAGGAAAAGCATCGAAAAGTGGCTGTTCATGGATGTCTTGCTCTTCAAGGTTGAGCTCTTTATATAGGTGAGGTTCTGATCCCTAGGGTATCCCTTGGTGAATTTACGCTCTTGCCCTTGAGTAAGACTCTTTTAAAATGATCTGCTCTTCCTCCACTCTGCTCCTGTCGCCCACTTTTGATTCTCCCAGGTCCGAGCGACGACTTCCGATTTTTGCTTCAATCCATCTCTTTTGCATCTGCCAGGTCAGGTTACAGCAACTCCTAGGCCTGGTAGATTTACTACGCACCTGAACTCAATAACGCACATTAGTGCCCCAAATGCACAGAATTTTAACCCTAAACCGATGCATGAAACGAGCCTTATCAAACTGCTCACACTTAAACCATACTTGCCCTCAAGTATGAAGACAAGAAAAAAAAAAAAAAAAAAAAGAATAAGGCGCGTTTCAATGCATGGTTTCCCCTTGACCGACTCCACTACTAAAAAAAAACTCAGACTACTAGACCTAGACGCTAAGGACTTAGACAAAGAAAGAAGATAAAAACAAACATTAACACATAAACACATAAATGCATAAACTGGTTTATTTCTAGCAGTCATCCCCACAAGATTAAGGTCAATTCAAGAACCTACAGTCTCCGAATCATCCCCTCCCCTTCTTCTATCTAATCGGTTTGTCAGTTCGTCAAGATAGCCCCTAACTTCACTAACTGTTGGATTCGCTCGATCACTCATTCCTCACCAGGGATGTTAGGATCGTTCGCTCTTTATATGCCATACCACTGATGCCTCGGGTCAGATGGTTCCCCTGTCTTAGCTCTTATTAAAATTTTCTCCTTCCACCCTGGACTTCGTCCAGCTTATAACTCCAAATTTATTTATTTATTTTTTTTTTTATCTGGACCTTGTCCAGTTTATTCCTCCTTTTTAGACCCTGGACTTCGTCCAGCTTATACCTCCAGTACCATTCCCCTAGGCCCGAGGGGTTACTTCTATCACCAAAAATTTTCTCCTTCTAAGTTCTTTCCCTAAGCATCAAGTGGCAGCCCTCTCTTTTATGTGTTAGTATAAAGTGTTTAAGGCTTATAACTCGCTTTTATGGAGGGCTTCACAACTAGATCAGTCGAGGCATGTTCTATCGTCCTTACTTCATCCAAACCGATTTTGACTTATTAAGGAAAAGGGCATCAAAGTTGACATGCATTTTCTCTTCAATTACTCTCACTAAGGGGCTTTTGCTTTCTATTTACCAGTTATGCATACACACAAAATTTCCTACTTAACTAACTACTGCTAACTCCTAGACCTAGTAAACCGACACTAACTTGCACTAACTCCCTCCCCCCTCCCACTGCACCATGCTTGTCCCCAAGCATTTTTGTGAAGTGGAAAACAGGGCTAAGTTAGTGCGACACCTACAGACTCACAAAACACATATTATATATGAAAAACAAACTTCTCACACTTAGCCCGATGCTCGGGCTAAGTGGGAGAAGATACACAAATGAACAGACACAAAAGCATGCTAAAAAAACAAACTTCTCACACTTAGACCGAGCATCGGGCTAAGTGGGAGAAGATAACTAACACATATATACATATTAATAACACAAGTATTCACAGACATAAAAACGGCATGCTTGGAAAAAAAAGCGAACTAAAACATAAAAAAAAACTAAAATTTAAAATTACTTGGTTGGGGGGGGGGTTCAATTCTGGCTCTGGTCCCCTGCGGGACCAGAATTCTTGGGCACCGTCTTTGCTTTCTTCTGACTGGGTTTGGGTTCATCATCCCCTGGCCTGGGGGTATTCCTCTTCACTGGTACGCTGGTTGTGGTCTCACTGTCCTTTCTCTTCTTCTCTGTCGGCATTCCTTGGGCGCTGGGGGCTGGTTTTTCTGGGGTGACTCCTGAGATCAGCTGCTGAGATGCTGCGGTTGACATGGGAGGCATGCGCTGCTGCTGGGCCCGGAGGATCTTTTGGTCAACCACAGTGACCATCTTCATCATTGTCTCCACGGCCTGGGCCATCTTGTCAGCTTGCGCGGCCATCATCTCCCTCTGTGCCACCGCCTCTTGGTGCAGCTTCAGCAAGATCTCTTGTTGCTGCACCGTGTTTGCTCCCAGCTTCAACATCGTCTCCTCCATTCTTTTCTGCCACCCTTCATTTGTCACTTTCTCTTCACCTTCATCATCTGCCTTCTCTGTCTTTATCTTCACTCCATCAGCTTTCCCTACTTCATAAAATCTCAACACGCCGTCCTTCATTATCGTCAATCCCTTGTTGAAGAAGAACGGAAGATCGAAGTACCCTGGGTCGCAACACATTGGCATGTTGGTGACTGAGTTGGCTATCTTCATTGACACATTTCTCTGGAGGTATGCTCCCAGCATGTTGCACGTATAGAGATGGCGGTCGGAGTGAGTTCTGACTCTCTGGCATGCATAGGCAGTCCAGTACCCGAGGTGGACCTTCACATTGTTCAGCATGCACCACATGAAATATAGCTCTGGAGTAGTGAGGGTTGCACCCACTTGACCCAAGAGATTGTACCCGATATATACTTGTGCCAATCGGAGTACAGGGTCAGTGATGTGCATCCCCTTTGATGCACTTGTCTTGAACTTGGCCACCTTCTTGTGGGCAACCATCCTCCAGACCTCTTCAGCATCGAAGCCAGCTGTATTTTTGGGCGCGCCGATCTCTCTCTCATTCCACGCTCCCTCTTCTTCTTCCTCGGATGTCAGTAGTCCCAATCTCAACGACCACTCCCTTATACTCATCTCCATCTCTTCGTTGAATATCCTGAAAGAGATTGTGTCCGCGTCGAGATCTGTAGATTGCTTGAACTTGAATGATGTGAAGAACTCCTTGGCCAGAGCTACCGGCACTTCCGTATTGCTGTGGTTGAGGAGCCACTCAAACCCGATGCTTTTGAAGTAGGAGATGAACTTCTTCTCCACTCCTAATTCCTCCAGGTCCGAGAGGCACAACTTCTTGCCGGACTTCGCCGACTTCCCGTTCGTAGCTCGGCCATCACATGCCTTCTGCAGCTTTGGGTCCTCAAACTGGACCATGGCTTCCAACAATCTTTTGGTCACAAGGACCCCCATCATCTCAAACTGGCTTTCTTCACCGGCTGGTATCTCAGCCTCCTTTTCATTTGCTGGATGGGCAAACGGCACACTGATCGCCTCCGGCTCGCTAATCACCACAGTGGTGTTCGCGGGGCGAGACTTCTTCTGTTGGGGCTTAGCATCATGCTTACCCTTTCTCTTCCTTTCTGTCTCATATCTCGTCTCTAAGGCCTCAGGAGAGATCTCCTCCTCGGCTGGCGAAGTTTCCTGGACCTGGGGGATATCATCCCCAGTCTCCTCAATATCTTCCAGCCTCAGGCGCTTGGACCTGCCTGCCTCTGCCTCATCCACTTGCTTTCTATTCCGACGGGATGTCCTCCTCGTCGTCTTCTCGTCCGTCGGAGTTTCTTGATCATCAGTGGTCGTGTCGTCCACCACGACTATATCAGTCTCGACCTCGTCACAAACTTCCTCGGCATCTTGCTCATTGCCGTTTCCTTCTTCCTCCTTCTCATCATCCTCCCCCTCAGTCTCTCCTTTCTCCTCAGTCCCCTCTACAACAGTTTCCTCATCAAAACTTCCACCTTCCTTCTCAGCCTCCTTGTCCACAACTGCCTCACCCTCTTCCCCTACGCTACCTTCGCTACCCTTCCCCTCGTCCTCAGTCTCATCCACACCCTGTTCCTCCGTCTCTTCCACATCCCCAGTTTCTTCCTGACCCACTTCCTCTGTTCTATCGCCCTCCTCACCCTCTCTACCCTCCTCCTGTTCCTTTTCATCCCCTGACCCAGCGGCTTCTACATCCGACATATCTTCTTGCTCACCTAGACTACCCCCTCCCTCCTCTTTCTTCGCTTCCTCTGTCTCCATCCTATCACCCTCATCCTCTTCAGTTCCTTCTTCATGTACAGAGGGTTCGGCATAGGACTCAGTTTCTTTTTGGGGACTCGTATGCGGGGGGTTCGTCTCTTGAGTTAGGGTTTCGGGTAAGATTTGGGGGTTTTCTGTGTGTGTGGTTAGGGCTTGTGCAGTGGGTGTTTCTATTAATGTATGGGGTCTTGGTGGAATTGTAAGTGGGGTTAGGGCAGGAAGTACCTCTTCTTGTATCCGGCATGCTTCCGACATTTCGGCAAAGAACTTGCTCGCCTTTGGCCCCTTCCCGAACTTCCTCATGAATTCTCATATAATTTCCTCGCGATCTTGTTCGGCTTTGTCGGATTTCGCCTCGGCGGGATTCTTTTGTTCGACGTCTGGCTGCGGTTGCGCTTCGGTCGGCATGGGCTGTGGTGGAACTTCCGGTGGAGTGGGGTTTTCTTCTGGTGGTGGCGTGGGTGCTTTTTCGGCCGCAGGAGTCGAACTCGCCGCCTCCATTGTTTTCTTCTTGGGTTTTTCCCTCGGCGGGTTCTTCCCGCGGGTTGTGCGTGACACTTGATTTTTCTGCATGTTTGTATACGGCTGTGGTTAACGGTGATGGTTTTGCGGCGGTTGTTTTACGGTGGTGGTTGATGTTCTCGGATCTGCAGAGAGAAAAGAAAGTTTGGGAATTAGGAGTTGTGAGAAAATAATTTTAGGTGAGGGAAGTTATTGGATTTTTAGGGAAGTTATTTTAGGAAAAAGGAAATAAAAAGGAAAATAAAGAAAATGAAGGAAAATTAAAATAAAAATAAGGAAAGGAATATTATGATTTGCTGCAGGCGAACGGTCGCGTCTCTGACGCAAGCAACCGTACGCCTCGCCAGTTTTTTTGAAATTCAAAATTTCAAACTTCCCCCTGATTTTTCTCACTTCCCTCAGACCTGGTAACACGAAACACTTAGTAAAAATAACGAAATTTTCTGAACTTCTGGGTCAAAGAAATGAGCCTTTCATACTTGTGCATTTCCACAGACGATCAGAATTTTCAAAAATCTTTTTGGGTTTTAGAAGTATATAAATTTTTTTGTATTTTCATAAAAAAAAACTTATTCATGTTATTTACACCTAAATGTTTAAATATTCTTGGGAATTAACCGGTCTAGTCGGCTGATCGAAAATTTTACTCTATCTACCTGACCCAGTAATTCCCGAAGAATATTTAAACAATGCTTACTAGGCAATATTGGAAGGTGTGTGGAGTGGAATTTCTTCCGCTTCACACAACTCCGAACTATCCCTAAACACTTTCACTCTATGGCCATTAACAAGGAACGGAACAGAGTTAGCATTGACTCCCTGAATTTCCACTGCTCCATGCGGTCGAATGCCAACGATTGTGTAAGGCCCTATCCATTTTGACTTCAGCTTCCCATGCATGAGCTTGAGTTTTGATTGAAAAAGGAGTACTTTCTGTCCAACCTGCAGCTCCTTGATCCGGAGGTTTTTATCGTGCCAGAGTTTGGTCCTCTCCTTATACCACATGGCTGAGTCGTATGATTCAATCCTCAATTCCTCCAGTTCCTGCAGTTGCATCTTCCTTTCTTCCTCACAGGCATGAGCCTTCATGTTCATTTCCTTGACTGACCAATATGCTTTGTGTTCTATCTCCACGGGCAGGTGGCACATTTTTCCAAATACCAATCTGTAGGGTGACATTCCTATTGGTGTCTTGTAAGCGGTTCTGTAGGCCCGGAGAGCGTCTTCTAGACGTTTGCTCCAGTCTTTTCTTGAGGTATTCACTGTCTTCTCTAGGATGCCCTTTATTTCTCGATTCGAGATTTCAGCCTGTCCATTGGACTGGGGATGATGCGCAGTAGATAACCTATGGTGGACTCCATATTTTCTCATCAGCGCTTCAATCGTCCTATTATAGAAATGAGTCCCTTGGTCGGAGATGATTGCTCGGGGCACGCCATACCGGTTGAATATATTCGCCTTCAGGAATCTTGAGACTTCCTTCGCGTCGCTCGAACTCGTAGCTTTGGCCTCGATCCACTTGGACACATAATCTACAGCAACCAATATGTACGTATTTCCATACGAAGATGGGAATGGGCCCATGAAGTCCATGCCCCAAACATCAAAGATCTCGCAAACTATTATTGGATTATGTGGCATCTCATCTCTCCTAGAAATCCCTCCGGTCAGTTGGCACCTACTGCAGTGCTGGCAGAACTCATAAGCATCTCTATTCAGCGAAGGCCAGTAGAACCCGCTATCCAGAACTTTTCTCGCCGTTTTCCTTGGGCCGAAATGTCCACCACATGCCAGTGCATGGCAATGGTTTAGCACGTCTCTTTGTTCCCACTCTGGAATACACCTTCTTATTACTTGATCTGGACCCATTTTCCAGAGGTATGGGTCATCCCAAAAGTAGTACTTGGAATCGCTTTTAATCTTCATCCTCTGGGCCCTAGTGACTTCTTGTGCGGTAGGTAGTTCTCCAGTGACCAAATAATTCGCCAGGTCAGCAAACCAAGGCTCGTCATTCAGCTTGCCTTTCCGTATCTCTGACTCCTCGGGTCCAGTTAATGCTAATACTGCTACCCATCTGATTGGTCTAGTGGATTCCCCTAAGTAGTACAAGTGTTCCTCTGGAAAAGCATCGGGGACGGCTTCCTCATCTTCTCCCTGGGTAATTCTGCTTAAATGGTCCGCCACTCTATTCTCTGTCCCTCTCTTGTCTCTGACTTCCCAATCGAATTCTTGCAATAACAGCACCCATCGGATTAGCCTTGGCTTTGATTCCCTCTTGGCTAAAAGATACTTAATGGCTGCATGGTCAGTGAACACTATGGCCCTTGACCCCAGTAGATATGGTCTAAATTTTTCAAATGAGTACACCACTGCCAGCATTTCCTTCTCGGTGGTGTCATAATTCTTCTGGGCCTGGTTGAGAGTCTTCGAGGCGTAAAATATGACATAACTTCTTCCCTCGATTCTCTGACCTAAAACTGCTCCTATGGCATAATCACTTGCATCGCACATCACCTCGAAGGGGTAATCCCAGTTGGGCGAGCGGATTATCGGGGCCGTGACCAAACGATCCTTGAGTAGCTGGAAGGCTTTTTCACATTTATCATCAAATTTAAACTCCACATCATTCTGCAAAAGTCGTGTGAGGGGCTGGGCAATTTTTGCGAAGTCTTTTATGAACCTTCGGTAGAACCCTGCATGTCCCAAGAATCCACGAATTTCCTTCTGATTCGTTGGGTATGGAAGCTTAGAGATAACTTCCACCTTCGCTTGATCTACCTCGATTCCCCTCTCTGATACAACATGTCCCAGCACTATCCCCTCTTTGACCATGAAGTGACACTTCTCGTAGTTTAGTACCAGGTTCTTCTTCCTGCATCTCTCCAAAACAATATCTAGGTGCCCCAGGCAAGCTTCGAAAGAGTCTCCATAGACGGTGAAGTCATCCATAAAAATTTCTATGCAGTCCTCCAGTAGATCCGAGAAAATGCTCATCATGCATCGCTGAAACGTCCCAGGTGCATTGCACAGACCAAAAGGCATTCTCCGGTAAGCGTATGTTCCAAAGGGGCAGGTAAATGTTGTCTTCTCCTGATCCTCTGGATTGACATATATTTGGAAGTACCCACTATAACCATCTAGAAAACAGAAGTATTGCTTTCCCGCCAACCTCTCCAGCATTTGGTCGATGAAGGGTAGTGGGAAATGATCCTTGCGTGTGGCTGCATTGAGTTTCCTTGCGGTCATTTTTGAATACTTGTATTCCTGATTTCTTCGGCACCATGTGGACAGGACTCACCCATTCACTATCGGGAATAGAGTAAATGATCCCCAGGGCTAGCAGTTTCAATATTTCCTTTAGGACCTCCTCCCTCATATTGGGGTTGAGTTTTCTTTGTGGATCTCGATATGCTTTGGCTCCTTCTTCCAAACGGATGTGATGCATGCACAGATCGGGGCTGATCCCCACTAGGTCAGACAGAGTCCATCCTATTGCTTTCTGGTTCCTCCCCAGCACTTTTAATAGCTTAACTTCTTGCTCCTGGGTCAGAAGGCTGTTGATTATGACAGGCAGAGATTCGCCTTCTCCTAAGTAAGCATACTTCAGGCCCGGAGGAAGATTCTTCAATTCCTTCTTTGGAGAGGGTACTTCAGGGGGTAGTGGATTTTTCTCCAGACCTTTCTTGACCAGCTTATCCAACTCTGGCAACTTTTCCACACTGGCCAGTTGAACTGATTCCTTGGACCCAGGGGATCTGGCCTTGCCGCAGAAATCCATTATTGCCCTTGTGATCTCTCCGTCAGATAGCCCTTGTCCCATAATTGCTTCGCACCATCCTGCAACTTCTTTCCTCATGGATTCAGTCATTTCCGAGGTGTCCACCTGTTCCTGCAATAGTTCGGTCTCAAGAAACTCCTGGACCAGGGGGTTAATGACATCAACAAAATGGAGGTTTTCCACGTCTAGTGGTTTCCTCATGGCTTCGTCAATGCTGAGAGTAAATTTCTCCCCATGGTAATCCAAACAGATGGTGCCGTCAAAAACATCGATTATAGTTTTAGCGGTCCTCATAAATGGTCTCCCTAAAAGAACGCCACTAGACTCAGCTGTTTCATTTTCACTCATCTTTATCACATGAAAATCAGCAGGGTATAAAAAATTATGGACTTTTACTATCACATTTTCTAACACTCCTTCAGGGCTAATGCATGATCTATCAGCTAGTTGGATCACCACTTTCGTACCAGTCATTCTCGCTCCTACCAGTTTTTTGTATATGGAAAGCGGTAACACATTAATAGATGCACCTAAATCACACATTGCATGCTCGATCCTGACACCTCCTATAGTGATAGGTAAGGTAAACATACCTGGATCAGTTTGCTTCGAAGGCATTATCCTTTTCTGAATTACTGCAGACACATTCTCCCCGATCACGATCTTCCCGTCAGATTTTGCCTTGCCCGCAACGAATTCCTTGATGAATTTGCTGAACGGGGGAAGCTTCAAAGCCTCCAGGAACGGGAGATTGATCTCCAGCTTTCCAAAGATCTCCATGAAATCCACGGGGTTGTCCTTTTTCTTCTTGGCATCCCCTCTGTAGGGAAAAGGTTTCACCCTCTTTATCGTGCTGGTAGGATCTTCCTTAGAAGGTTCTCCCGCCTCTCCTTCTTCTTTTCTTTCAATTCCTCTGGACCCGAGTGTTGGGTTGACTACCACTTGGCCCTTGACCATGATTCGGTCCACCCCCTTGATGCGGTCGAAAATTCCCTTGACCTCCTTGGTTATTGTTGTACTGATTCCCTGGCCCCTGATAGTTGTTGTTCCTTTGATGTGGGGGTACATATGAGCTTCCTTGGTTATTTTGGTTCCTATTGTTCCAGCTGGATTGATGTCCTTGACCTCCTTGACTCCAATTACCTTGTCCTCCTTGATTCCAGTTGCCTTGCCCCTCTTGACTTCTTTGGGACCAGTTGGGTTGGTTCCCTTGGTTTCCCTGGTTTCCTTCCGAGTTAGTAATCTGGAGTTGAGGGTTTTGATTCCCCTCGGACCATCTGAAGCATGGATTGTTCCTCCATGGAGCGTCTTTGATTCTCCACTGGTTCCAATTGTTGTCTTGATTATTTTGGTTCCAATTTCCTACTGCATTTATATGGGCTGGACAATCCATCCCTCCTTGAGATCCACAATAATGGTAACCATCCTCTGGACCCAGTGCTTGTTTTTCTTTCTCTGTTGGACCCGGTGACTCATTCTTCCCTAGGGCAGCTAGGATAGTTTTCTCGAGCTGCTCCATTCTGACATCCATCCTTGCATCCACTCAGGCATCCACCCTTTCTTCATTTTGCACTGTGACTGCATCCGCAGTCCCTCTCCTTAGAATAGTACGAGGTGAATCGTATGCTTTTTTTGCATCAATTAATCTTCCCAGTATCTCTCGGGCCTCGCTCACCTTCCTCTTGGTGAAATTTCCTCCACTAGCGGTGTTCATCAGATCTTTGGACTCAGGTTTCGCCCCTTCACAGAATAGATAGTAGGTTTCGGCTTCCATCATCCGGTGGTTTGGGCAAGCGTCGAGCAACCCCTTGAACCTAGACAAATACTGACTCAGCGATTCATCATATTCCTGCTTACATTCTTGGATCTCCTTCTTGAGAGCATTCGTTTTGTTAGAAGGGAAGAAGTAATCCAGGAACTCCAACTTGAAGTCTTTCCACGTATTGATTGAGTCGGGTGGCAGCCGTAACAACCACGTGTTAGCTTCCCCTTTTAGCGCGAACGGGATCGCGCGCAATCGATAATCCTCCTCTGTTGCATCGTTGGGCCTCTTCTGAATGCTACAAAGCTTACTGAATTCATTGAGGAACTAGGGACACTCATTCCTCCGACCCGAGAAAGTGGGGAGAATGCTCAGCTCATTAGTTTTGATGTCGATTGCCCTCTGGCGCTGGGTAGAGACAATGGCCTGGGCAGGCTCTCCGTCTAAATGGGCAGTGAGCCAGCCGATCTCAGGGTCGTCATCGCCTGCATTGGCCATGTCTTCAACGTTTTCCTCCTCTGACTTTGGTTCTTTTTTTACTGACGAAGTTGACTCCTCGTCGCTCTCCGAACTCAGTTGAACTGGATTCCCTGTTGTAAGCCCCGATCTGGTGGTGACTGGGAATATAGTTTCCTTGACCCGCCAACTAGTTTGGGCGCTTCTCCAACCAGGTGAGTTGTTCCAGTGTCCGAACCGGTAGCTCTTGTTCATAAACTGAAAAAAGAAACAAAAAGAAGCATATTAAATAAATTATTTACACCAAAACATTCGCAAATACATAAATAACACCATGCGTCCCCGGCAACGGCGCCATTTGAGAAGTTACTAGAGGTGATAGCGTGCAGTGCAGGTGTGGTGTGATGTCACTCGATCTAACAGGTCCAAGGGATTTGGCTAGGCTTCCAAATCTAGGCGATCTTGAGACTATCAGAAAGGGGTCGTTGGGTGCACTCTATTCTTCTCAAAACCTCAACCCACTATACTACAACTAGTACATGGAAGTAAAGGATCGATCCCACGAGGACGAAGGTGCTACGAAACTGCATTTGCGGACATTTTGGAAAGGAAGGGTTAGCTGCTGCCACGCAATTTTTGTGGGTTGAGAACTTAATCTACTGGGTTTAAGAGAATTGAGCTACTCTAGAGACCTACTGGGTCTAAGAACTGAAACGTACGGAGCATGCATGACTGGAAGAAACTTAACTAGAAAGACTTTCCAAATTTGGGTAAACAAGCATAAAGCGAAGAGCAAAGCAAATTTCCCTAAACTACCAGGTACTGGAAAAGCATGCAGAAAAGTAAAAGGACAATTCAGATTGTACTGACATGATCTGGAGGAAATGCAGAAAAAGTAAAGTACATGCAGAAAGTAGCTGACACAAAGCAGATCTGTTTCTAACTACCAACAACTTCATCTTCTTCGGAAATCGAACGAGGATAGCAGAGAAAAACAGATTAATAAGCACCATGAGAACAGAGCAAACTTCCGATTCAAGTGTAAAACAAGAATTTAAAGCCTAAATTAACAGATCTACGCTACTGGACCTAAAGGATGCATAAACAGAAAGCAAATAGCCATAATCATGCACAATCGTAAACATCAAACATCAATATGCGAAACTCCAACTCAGATGCGTCAAATCTCAACAACTCCAGACATCTCCAAACACAAATCCCCAACCTCCATCAACATGCAATAGACTTCAACTCCGAACATCCAACAACAAACCAAAAAAACGAAAACTAAGCACAAAAGATTAACACAAACTCAGAGATATCCAACCAAAAGCAAACATGAACTTCCATAATAACTGCTAATGAGTCTGAATCCAGCAGATCTAAGTGAAAACAAGAGTTGCGAAACTAAAAAAAAAACAACAAAGTACTAAACGAAAGCAAATGAAATTGTTTCTTCGCCTCCACGAGGCGGTGTTATACAGCAAAATGACAACGGCAACGATGAGAACCACGGTGGCCAGAGCTTTCCATAATAACTGCTAATGAGTCTGAATCCAGCAGATCTAAGTGAAAACAAGAGTTGCGAAACTAAAAAAAACAACAAAGTACTAAACGAAAGCAAATGAAATTGTTTCTTCGCCTCCACGAGGCGGTGTTACACAGCAAAATGACAACGGCAACGATGAGAACCACGGTGGCCAGAGCTTTCCATATCCAAGTGTGCAGTAGACGAGATGGAAAAGATTAAATGTGGAACTAGAGCTAGGAAAAGCATCGAAAAGTGGCTGTTCGTGGATGTCTTGCTCTTCAAGGTTGAGCTCTTTATATAGGTGAGGTTCTGATCCCTAGGGTATCCCTTGGTGAATTTACGCTCTTGCCCTTGAGTAAGACTCTTTTAAAATGATCTGCTCTTCCTCCACTCTGCTCCTGTCGCCCACTTTTGATTCTCCCAGGTCCGAGCGACGACTTCCGATTTTTGCTTCAATCCATCTCTTTTGCATCTGCCAGGTCAGGTTACAGCAACTCCTAGGCCTGGTAGATTTACTACGCACCTGAACTCAATAACGCACATTAGTGCCCCAAATGCACAGAATTTTAACCCTAAACCGATGCATGAAACGAGCCTTATCAGTGAGCCCAACACTTAAGTCATTCCATGGATCCCCTTACTAGCCCAATAAGGTCCACTATAAATAATGAATGAATGGGAAACCCTAGCATACAATCCAAGACAACACAAACCCTAACCCTAGTGCTTAGAAATCGGCGCCTCCACCCTCTTCCTCTTGGTCTCGATTTTCGAGCCATAGTTGTGGGAGAATTAGGGTTTTTGATTATTGTTCTTGATCTATCCTAATTCATAGGATTAGATCTAGACAATTTCGTGTTTGTATTGGGTTTCCCTAGATCCGTTCAAAGTTATTTAATTGGTTTTCTAAGATCCGCCCACACGGATGGAGAATCAAGGACGAGGGAATAGTGAGGAAGATTCGTGGTCGATAAACCAAGGATCTCCGGGTGGTGCAGCTAGCAACGTCAATCCAATGATGGATTATGAGGTAACAATCGAATCTACATCGAATATGCATGATTATGTGTTTATTTGATGTTATATCTATAGATCTATGTTTAATTGCATGAAATTGGAGTTGAATGCATAATCACCTAAATAGATCCGTCTAGGACCTGTTTGATTTCCGTGTCTTCCGCTGCGGTAGTCCCAACAGGTATTGATGAAACCACGTTTGAGAAAGTAAGTGCAGCCACCACGTCGAAACAAGCCTGGGAGATTCTGAAGAATGCTTTAACCGGCGTTGATAAGGCGATACGAGTTCGACTGCAGATCCTACGTGGTGAGTTTGAAAGTTTGACCATGTCTGAAACGGAGAGCATTTCAGACTATTTCACAAGAACATTAGTTATTATAAATCAAATGAAAAGGCAAGGGGAGAACATTGAAGATGTTCGTGTTATTGAGAAAATTCTTCGTTCCTTGACGTCGAAATTTGAGCACGTCGTTGCTGCTATCGAAGAATCAAAAGATCTCAACACCATGTCTATCGACCAGTTGCAGAGCAGCTTCGAAGTCCATGAGCAACGCATGAAGAAAAAGACCACTCCGTCACTTGAGCATATGCTACAAGCAAAGATGTCAATCCAAGAAGACAAGAAGTTTGCGCCTGGGACATCACGTGGTGGATACAACCGAGATCGAGGCCGAGGTCGAGGCTATCGTGGCCGAGGAGGACGCGGCCAGAATTACCAGTATGAAGGAGGACGTGGACAGAATTACTTAAATCAAGAAGGACGAGGCCAGAATTATCAAAACGAGGGAGGACGACAGAATTTCACCTATCGAGGCAGAGGTCAAAATTCTTATGGACAGCGAGGACGAGGAAGAGGTCAGTATAGAGGCGGTTATTCTCAAACCTACAATCGAGAAGGGTTTGATAAAGCAAATATCGAGTGCTATACTTGTCACGAATTCGGGCATTACAGTTATGAGTGTCCAATAGCCAAAAATACCAGGACCAATCAACAAGTCAATTATGCCGATGGTGGAGATGATAATGAGCAGGTAACTTCAACCTCTCTTTTTATTCACAAAGGACTTGAAGGTGATCAGTGTAGCACGTGGTACTTGGATATTGGAGCGAGTAACCACATGTGCGGGAACAAGGAACTCTTCGTGGAGCTAAAGGAGACATCCTATGGGGACGTGACCTTTGGAGATTCCTCAAAAGTTGCGGTGCAAGGAAAAGGTAATATCTTGATTAAGTTGAAGAATGGAAATCATGGTTTTATATATGACGTCTATTATGTGCCTGCCATGAAAAGCAA
The DNA here is from genome assembly GCF_029641045.1 of Salvia hispanica. Lineage (NCBI taxonomy): Eukaryota > Viridiplantae > Streptophyta > Magnoliopsida > Lamiales > Lamiaceae > Salvia > Salvia hispanica. The sequence continues at coordinate 56,110,709 of NC_142695.1, forward strand.
TATTTTGAGTCTTGGTCAATTGCTGGAGAAAGGATTTGATGTTTCAAGAATTCCCGCCTTACTATCAATGATGCTCGTGGTAATTTGGTTGCCTGTGTGAAGATGTCCAAAAATAGATTATTTGCATTGAATATGAAACATGATATGTTGAAGTGCATGAATTCCATTGTTAAAGATGAATCTTGGTTATGGCATTTGCGTCTTGGACATCTAAATTTTGGTGGTTTAAAGCTTCTTTCCACAAAGAATATGGTGAAAGGTTTGCCGCATATTGATCATCCTGAAGAAGTTTGCGAAGGTTGCATACTTGGCAAACATCATAGGCTAAGCTTCTCTAAGAAATGAGATGGAAAGCATCACGCCCGTTGCAGATCGTTCATACAGACGTATGCGGTCCTCTGAAGCCTGTTTCTAATGGAGGTAATCAGTATTTTTTTGACTTTCATTGATGATTATTCCAGAAAGACATGGGTATATATCTTGAAAAGAAAATCTGAGGTGATTGATATTTTCAAAGAGTTCAAAATTCTTGTTGAAAGACAGAGTGGGCACTATATTAAAGTTCTCAGATCCGACCAAGGTGGCGAGTTCACATCCGATCTGTTCGAAAAGTTTTGCAAGGAGCATGGAATCATTCACCAGCTTAGTCCTCCATATACTCCTCACTGAATGGTGTTGCTGAAAGGAAGAACCGAACAATTCTTGATATGGCGAGAAGTATGATGAAAGGGAAGGACTTACCTCGAGAATTCTGGGCTGAAGCTGTCGCAACAGCAGTGTATCTCTTGAATCGATGTCCAACCAAAAGTGTTCGCAACATGACGCCTGAAGAAGCATGGAGTTCGTTCAAGCCCAGTATTGCGCACTTGAGAGTTTTTGGCTGCATTGCTTGTGCCAAAATTCCTAAAGCTCGAAGAATCAAGCTTGATGAGAAAGGTGAGAAGTGTATCTTCGTGGGATATGGAGATCGAGTAATGGGTTACAAATTGTATAACCCACTTACAAAGAAGGTGATCATAAGTCGCGATGTGATGTTTGAAGAAGATCAAACATGGAGCTGGGAGGATAAGAAAGATGCAAGCTCGTCGGATATTGTACCTGATCAACAAGAAGAAGCATTCACCAACATCATCTCAAGGTCCAGTCGGAAGGCCAAGAAGAATGTGCAATCTGAATGATATATATGAAGCTCTGAAGAAGTTGATGGAGCTGGAGAGGAAAATGTGAATCTTATTTGTTTTTTTATGGATGCTGATCCAGTTGCTTATGCAGATGCTGCACAAGATAGGAAATGGAAGATTGCAATGGACGAGGAAATCAATGCGATTGAGAAAAATGATACTTGGTCATTGACGACATTGCCAGAAGGCCGAAAAGCAATTGGTGTGAAATGGGTGTTCAAAACAAAGAAAAATGCCAACGGTGAAGTGCAAAGGTACAAGGCGAGGTTGGTGGCGAAAGGATACAAGAAGAAGGCTGGAATCGATTATAGTGAAGTATTTGCTTGCTCCCGTTGCTCGTCTTGAGACGATCAGAATGTTTATCTCACTAGCCGCTCAACACAATTGGAAGATCTATCAGCTTGATGTGAAGTCTGCATTTCTAAATGGATTTCTTGAAGAAGAAATTTACGTGGAGCAACCTGAAGGTTATGTGAAACGAGGAGCCGAAAATAAAGTCTACAGATTGAAGAAAGCTTTGTACGGGCTCAAGCAAGCACCTCGCGCCTGGAATTCCAGAATCAATGAATATTTTCTGAGGAATGGTTTTGAGAAGTGCCCATATGAACATGCTCTATACTTGAAGAAAGATGCTAAAGGTAACATGTTGTTTGTTTGCCTATATGTTGATGATCTAGTTTTTACTGGAAATTGTGAAGCAATGTTTCATAAATTCAAGAAGAGCATGATCAAGGAGTTTGAGATGACGGACATTGGCTTGATGGCACATTTTCTGGGAATTGAGGTAGTGCAAAAGGAAGATGGGATATTTATCTCTCAGAGTTCATTTGCAAAACAAATCTTGGAGAAGTTCAAAATGGAGTCTTGCAATCCCGTTAATACTTCCGTGGAGATTGGTCAAGAATTGAGGAAGCATGATGGTGAAGCAGAGGTAGATCCAACTTACTTCAAAAGTCTGGTTGGAAGTCTACGATATCTAACGTGCACTAGGCCCGATATTCTCTATGGAGTTGGACTAATTAGCAGGTACATGGAAACGCCGTCACAGTCTCATTTGAATGCATCCAAGAGGATTTTGCGCTATATTAAAGGTACGCTGAATGAAGGTATACTTTATCCCTCTAATCAAGAAGTTAAGCTCATTGGTTATTTGGATAGCGATTGGGGAAGAGACTTAGATGAAAGAAAGAGCACTACCGGCTACTGTTTTTATATTGGAGATGCCGTCTTTACCTGGTCATCAAAGAAGCAAGCTATAGTGACACTCTCAACATGTGAAGCTGAGTATGTTGCAGCAAGTTCAACGGTGTGCCATTGCATTTGGTTGAGAAATTTACTAAGTTTTCTGGGATTCGCGCAACAAGGCCCGACAGAGATATTTGTTGATAATAAGTCTGCAATAGCACTTGCGAAAAATCCGGTGTTCCACGAAAGAAGTAAGCATATTGATACTCGTTATCATTTTATTCGGGAGCACGTGAACCAAAATGATGTGGAGTTAGTGTACTGCAAGTCCCAGGATCAAATTGCAGACATATTTACGAAGCCACTAAAGCAAGATGTGTTTAGAAGATTGAAATTTATGCTCGACATGAAGACCTTGAAGAATTGAGCTTAAGGGAGGATGTTGAGTTATTAAACTCAATTACTTCAATATAAAGAAAAGGCTCGGTGGAAGTGATGAAGTAGGTGCATCACCTACTTATCATATGTGGATGAAATTTTGTTTCTTCATGGCTTAAGAGAAGGCCACAATCTCTCTACGTCACATGGCGGTGGGATGAGTGATCAATCTTTAATCTTTTCATGGCTAAGTAAATTGTCTCTTAGAATGATTATGAGGAGGTGACGTAGCATGTATGTGTATAATAGTTAGCCATACATAGTTGACTACTTTATTATCTTTCAAATATATAAATAGGTAGTTGTAGTTCATTGTAAAATCAATCAAGAAAGAAAAAAAGTAAGTGAGTTGGAGAGAAAAGAGTCGTAGCTCAAGTGAGAAAGAGAGAAGAAAGCTTTGTAGTGCTGAAGCACTTTGATTGTATTTTGTAATCCTTTTGTGAGAAACCTATAAATATTTATCCTCCATATTTCATCTTTGTTGAGTGTTTCTATATTTTATGTGTCAAATATCCAACACTATCAATCGACATGCCAAAATATTAGTTTTTGCAATTTCTTGCATCAATTTCTAAAAGCTGATGATTTAAATTAGTTTGACATAGGCAGAACTAACCTAGGTTTAGGTTTTGTGTTATTAGAATAACGCGCCACATCGTGGGATTTTTGATCACTCTCCACCATGTAGTACACACTAGCTGCGCACTCGTCAGTATCTCTGGAACGGGCAGCCTTTGCAGGATATTCTCCGTCAAATAATCGGGCAGTTCGAGCCATGGCGGCGCGGCTGAGGAGGAGGCGGCGGCGTTGCTGAAAAGCATTGATTTTTTGTTAATTAGGGCTGCCATGATTTTCGCCTTTGCAGTGCATACAGAGAGAATCGATTATTAACTTTAGGGTTTCCTCGTATTTTTAACTTTAAAGAGAATCGATGATTAATTAATTAATGAATTAGTTAATTAATAGTAAGTTAATGACAGAGATTATTTAATTAATATCGTGATTAATAATAAATTGATTATTATTTGTTCAGTAAAATTGATTTTATAATGTTAATTTGGGTGATTCAATATTGATTTTGTATATTCTTTTGCTCTAATTTTCACTGATAAAGATGTATACCCACAAAAAATTACCGTATTGACCAAAAAGGCAATTGCTTTAGTTCTTTGCATTTACCGTTGTGTTCGAATTTAACATTATAAAATTCTATATTGCCGAACTAATAATCATCAATTCATTATTAATGAATCAATTAAATAATCAAATAAGTTCCAATGTTTAAATTAATTTAATTAACCCTGCTGTTTCTTATTAATCACGAAATCTGCTAACTGATTCCACATAACAAGGAAACCTAACAATCTAAATTCCTTCAATTCATTGACAACAATATGCACTGAACCTAACAATATGCACTGAACCATCCACAGCTGCGCCATGGACCGAACTGCCCGATGATTTGACGGCGAATATCCTGCAAAGGTTGGATGCTGAGGAGATAATTATCAATGCGATGCTAGTGTGCAGTACATGGTGGACAGTCTGCAAAAATCCCGCCATGTGGAGCGTGATCAATCTGATACAACGAAGTTGCACGGCCAGCAACAATTGCCGTTGCTGGTCCCGCAGATTTGGGCGCTTTTGCGATTCCGCAGCTGACAGATTTTGGAACATTTGCCGCTTTGCGATGGATCGTAGCGAGGGACAATTGGTCGAGCTAAAGCTTGATAGTTTTGAAGTGGATGGCTTGCTAAACTACATAGCTCAGCGGTATATAATATAATAATCATTCATTCCATCTGATGTGTTTGCATTACCTTTTTGTGTGATTTAGTTTAATTTATTCTTTTGACAGATCAAGTCAGCTTCGACGCCTTACACTCAAAACCAATTATACAACAATGACTGATGTAAGTGAGGCACTAAAGAAACTCCCACAATTGAAAGAGTTGCACCTTATCACGAAGCTTCGCATCAGTGCAGAAGATTTTGAAACCATTGGCTTTGCTTGCCCATTATTGAAATCACTCTCACACACCAACCGTTCACACGACGAATATAGATTAATCACGGCTAGAAACTCTAGGACAGGGATGATAATTCGGTCGGTTCGGTTAGAACCGAAACCGAATTGGCCTCGGTTCGGTTGCAGTTAACCGAACCGGAACCGAATTTTAATAAAAAATTTTTTTGCAATTCATAGGTATCGATCCTTAGACATTGCATACGAAAAATTCCCACCCTAGCCACCACTTGCGCTACATTGCGTTTTTGGTATTACAATATGTAGAAAGAATAATGTATGTACTTTGTATTAGAAATAAAAAAAATAAAAATAGCCTATTTATGATTTGCTTAATCCAAAGAAATAAAAAAGTTTACAATCTGACTCAGTCCAAAAATTAAAATATTTAAAAAAACTACTCAAACAACACTAAACTGAACAAAGATGTCATTTCCAATTATACATTGCAATATTACATACACAATATACAAAGCCCTTTTTACCATACCAAACAGGCTACAACCAACCAATACCTTTTACCAATACAAAACCTACCAACAGAAAACTAAAAACACCAAATCAACTCAAGAATGCAGTTCAAGAAAAGTTCCAACATTGAAAAAATTCATTTGAAACCATCACAATTAGAACAAGAAGAACTACATTGCTCATTCATCCAGATAGACAAAAGCTTGGAGCAAGATTGAATCCATGACTCATTTTCACTCTAAGATCATGTTCCCACCATTCCTTATATCAGCAAATACTCTGTAGATTATCAAATGGAAAATGGAGTAGACGCCCAGTTTTGGAACCGAACCGAATCGATAACCGACAAGGTCGGTTATCGGTTAACCGAGAAATGTGTTAATCGGTTCGGTCATCGGTTAACCGACTAACCGATGACCGAATTACCTGCCCTACTCTAGGTGTTACCAGGATATCGGATTTTCACAACAAGCTGTAACAATTGGAAAAACCATGCCTAATTTGCGACATCTCCGACTTTCTGGATATTTTTGTTTGGGGAATAAAGGACTGGAAGCGATTCTCGATGGATGCCACCACCTTCAATTGCTTCATCTCGGGGAATGCCCTGGTCTTCTACCAAGTGCTCTATACAAAAGATGTAATGAGCAAATAAAAGAGTTCTCACTTTGACAATTAGTATACTATAAGAAAAATTACTGAGTTAAGACGATTCAAACTTAGCAAATGTAGAATGACTTTTTTATAGGTTTACTCGAGGTAGAAAATTTAAGAAAATTGGATTGCTTCGATTTCGATTTGTGAGTTTCACTTTCGGATTTTTGATTTGTGGATTTCATTACTGGATTTTTTGATTGTCGAAAATTTCTATTCTAGTTATTTTAATCTTGTGACTTGTTATCCATGACAATGGACACGAGTCATCATTAATTAGACGCTGCCCGATGATTTAGATTTGGTCATTGTAACTGCAGATATATTTAAGGTGAAGCCTCTGAACTTCAATTTGTGGCTCTATCAGTTTTATGGATTGGATAATGGAACGGATGGATAACTATGATAGTGATTCTGAATTTGTTCATGGTTACTTTTGCTGTGATGATATTCAAGGTTCATTTTCTAGCACTTGTGCTTCTACTTTTTAGATTACTGTTCTAAGTTTATGGCCAATACCCCTATTATCATTGTTATTTACATTTGGAGTTTGTTTTTCCAGCTATTTACATCCCATTGTCTAAAAGTTGATTTTCTTGCACTTGTTCTTCTACTTTTTAGATTAATATTCTAAGAACATTTCCAATCATTACACTAAACTCAAACTCCGACGTTCCTCAGCTGACAGATTTTGGAACATTTACCGCTTTGCAATGGATCGTAGCGAGGGACAATTGGTCGAGCTAAAGCTTGCCGGTTTTGAGGCGGATGGCTTCCTAAACTACATAGCTCAGTGGTATATATATCATTCTTCCCGGTTTATCGGAAGGGATCAGCTAATGCTTTTAGTAAGACATTTGGTGCTACACCAATAATAAATTAACACATGTATACTTTTTCAAAAAATGAAAAATAAATTAAATTTCTATGTGGCATCTCTTTCCCCTTTACCTCACACGCTCCACTGAATTCAACATTCATTTCATCTTCCCCACAACTCTCCACCTTTTGAACATCATATTGCCGCCGGTAAAAAGCCAAAGCACCACCTCTGCCTCTCTATGTGGACTAATAAAGAGAATGAGAGAAAAAAGTTAGAGATTTTGTATGTATAAACGGAAATGGGAGTTTGCACTTCTAGACCCAAACCCTCTCAAGAGCTCAATTGCCATTCATCAGGTGAAATTGGTGATAATTATGACCCAAATCAGAATAGCGATAAGCACCAAGTTCCGGCAAAGAACAGCCGCGAGAATGGGAACTTCTGGAAGCTTCGAGAAGAACAAGAGCGAGGGAAAAGGCGAAGCAGGAAAAAGTCTCCGTTTTTCCCCTTCTACAGCCCGAGCCCGGCTCATTACCTCTTCTCCAAGAAGTCTCCGGCGAGATCTCCGGCGCCATGGAGCGGCACGCCGAGGAGGTTTTTCAAGAGGCCGTTTTCGCCGCCGTCTCCGGCGAAGCACATCAAAGCCGTGTTGATGCGGCGGCACGGCTCCGTGAAGCCGAATGAGGCGGCGATACCGGAGGGGAAGGAGGTGGAAGGGGCGGGTTTGGATAAAAGCTTCGGCTTTTTGAAGAATTTCTACGGCAAATATGAGTTTGTGAAGTTCAAAATGAAGGCAGTAGAGTTTTTGGATAAAAACTCTGCCTATTTTTGGTGAAGATGCCAAAATGAAGTTCAATTTTGCAAGAGTTTGTAAGGTAGATGCATATGGAGTTGCAGGGGAAAGACGAAATGAATATTGAATTATAGGGGAGAGGAGGAAGAGATGCCACATAGGATTTAATTTATTTTTCATTTTTTGAAAAAGTATACATGTGTTAATTTATTATTGGTGTAGCACCAAATGTCTTACTAAAAGCATTAGCTGATCCCTTCCGCCATTTTATGTGTTTGCTTTAGCTTTTTGTGAGATTCGGTAATTTTTTAACTAACGAAAAAAACCATGAAAGTTGGCCAATTTTAGTCCAATTTGTTATATTTTAATTAACAGATCAAGTTAGCTTCGACGCCTTACACTTAACAACTATGATACACTGTTGTAATTGAGGCACTAAAAAAACTCCCACAATTGGAAGAGTTGCACCTTAGCATCGAGGCTTTGCTTCAGTCCACAAAATTTTGAAACCATTGGCTTCGCTTGCCCAATATTGAAATCATTCACATACACCAACCGTTGGATTTCAAAACCCAAAAATAGATCAATCATGATTAGCACTATCGACTCTATGTATTATACGGATCCCAAAATTTTGCAACGAGCTGTAGTAATTGGTAAAACCATGCCTAATCTGTGCTATCTCCGACTTTCTGAATATTTCCGGATGGGGGATAAGGGACTGGAAGCGATTGCCGATGGCTGCCCTAACTTCGAATCACTTGATCTCGTGGGATACTGTGGTTTTGATAAAAAAAAGAGGGCGTTGTCGAACGATGTTATGATCAAATAAAAGATGTGAGGCTCTGTTTCATACAGCCTTCCAATATCAGGTATTTGTGTTGGGTTATGAATAAAATCTAATCGGCATTATGATTAATAATATTAGGATTGAGGATTTTAATGCTACTGGATACATTTCTAGTTTTTCCTATTCTACTTTTTTCTTAATAGTTTTGGCAGGTTGTCCCTAGGGGCAACTGTTGATGGTTTCATGGCCATATAATTTATCAATCATATTATAACAAGCTTTTACAAAAGTTAATTTGTAGACTCTAAATTAGGCAGAATTGAACCTCTAAACCGTAGATTGAAAAGTAGTCACCTTAATTCAATATTTTTCTCATCCTAGAACAATTGCATTTTAAAATATCCATACAACGCAATTGTGAACAAGTGGGAACGTTTTGGTCAAAACGGTATTTCTTTTGTGCGTATAATTATCTTTATCGGTGAAAATTAGAGCAAAAGAATACACTAAATTAAAGTGAAAATTAGATCATGATCTAGAGATCATACTTAGTTCTTAAATTAATACAATATCAAATAATGAAAAATGTCGTCAGAAATCAGAATAACACAGTTTGTGAATATTTTAAATATAAAAACATGAATGAATATATTGAAAAAATATAGCAAAAGAGAAGGAAAGACGATTATATTGTATCTTCCATATCATATCTCTTCCAAACCATATCTATAAGCTGATTGATCTGTATCAGTAGAGATGTAACTGTGATTATATTGAAAATTAACATTATAAAAACTCCTTCAATTCATTCCCAATCCTAGAAATCGAAGATTTGAGCATGGCCGCGCTTCCACCATCGCCGCCATGGACCGAACTGCCCGACGATTTGATGGAGAATATCCTGCAAAGGTTGGACACCGAAGACATTGTAATGGGTGCGCAGCTAGTGTGCAGTACATGGTGGAGACTCTGCAAAAACCCTGCCATGTGGCGCATGATCAATCTGATACAACGAAGTTACACGGCCAGGAACATCTGCCGTTGCGGGCCCCACAAACTTGGGAGCTTTTGCGATTGCTCAGCTGACAGATTTTGGAGCATTTGCCGCTTTGCAGTGGATCGCAGCGAGGGACAATTGGTCGAGCTAAAGCTTGCCTGTTTTGAAATGGATGGCTTCCTAAACTACCTTGCTCAGCGGTATATAATATATAATCATTCTTTTCCATGTGATGTGTTTGCTTTTACCTTTTGTGTGATTTTAATGTTATATTTTGTTCTCAATATTTTAATTTGTTGTTTTAACAGATCAAGTCACCTTCGACGCATTACACTCAAAAGCTATGATGTAACAAAGACTGATGTAACTGAGGCACTAAAAAAACTCCCACAATTGAAAGAGTTGCACCTTATCGCGGGGTTTCACTTCAGTCCAGAAGATTTTGAAACCATTGGCTTGGCTTGCCCAATATTGAAATCACTCACATGCACCAACCGTTGGATTTCAAACCCCGAATATAGATTAATCACGAATAGCTCTAGCAACTCTAAGTATTATTCACAACAAGTTGTAGCAATTGATAAAACCATGCCTAATCTGCGCCATCTCCGAGTCTCTACACGGCTGGTGGGAAAAAAGGGAATGTGAGTATGATAGTGCGTGTGATGGTAGTGCTTATAAACCTCCACTAGGACAATGTGATTGTGATTGTGATTTTGATTGGTGCTTATTTTAAAGATTTTGATCAATATGTTTTTGTAGTCATTTTCACTTTTATGTCATGTTGGTGAACTATGATTCTAGAATCATATTATTAATTTACCTTGGAAACGATTGTCAATGGCTTCCCACACCTCGAATCACTTGATCTCCTAGGATTTTGATTGTTACAGGCTACATTTCTAGTTCTCTATTTGGGACACTTTGACCCTGCACGACTTTTAAGATATCTAATAGAAAGTGAGTTGAAAAAATTGGTGGAACGTGAGTCCTATTTCTAAAGTATTAGTTTTATAATAAAATATGAGTAGGAATGAGTTAGTGGAATATGGAGTCCACTACCAAAAATGGTAAAAGTGAAAGTGTGTCAAATTATGTGGGACGGTCCAAAATGGAATGCTGGGTCAAATTATGTGGGACGGAGGGAGTATCTATCTATTTTTGTTGAATAGTTTGGGCAGGTTGTCCCTTGGGGCAAATGTTGATGTTTCATGGCCTTCAAATTCACCTAATTTATCAATCATATTATAACAAAGCTTGTACAAAAGTTAATTTATAGACTTTGAAAATCATCTTCAATATTGTGCTATACTTATAAGTTTAGATCAAAGTCATCATTCACAACGAATCACGTGCTGATATCTCATATCTATATGAAATGAAAGATCGGGGCCATTATTCATTGTATCTAAAGAGCAATTCAGGTTGTTTTGAGTGTTTTCCGGCAGAACTCCAGGGCCGTTGGTGGGGTCGGCTGACCTCGCACGGATCCACAGCTGGATGTGGTTATTTAGGGGTGCAAATGTTGGTTTGATCAAATCAGAGGCATTCAAAATTCACTAATTCCGTATTTGTTTTTGTTCTATACTTATACGGTAACTTTTACAAATAAAGTCAATCACTCTTGCGCTTTGCACTATCCTAACCTTACTGCTATTGATTTATTGTGTCTGTTTATTTTTTGATTTATTTAATCATATCATTTATGGTGCACAATCTCTTATTATTATATTTCAAATTCATATAATGATAATATGATGTAAAATAAGTTTTCAACAAATTAAGTAAATCATGCATCGCACGGGTGGATATTAGTTAAATTCAAAAGTTATAAGAAAAAATACATAGAAAAATAATAAATTAACTTAAAAAGAAACCTTATTTGATTTTCTAACTTCCAGATAAGAAAATATTAAATGATATCAAATATTGAGCTTTAGTAATTATTTTATTATAAAATAAATTTAACAAACATTTGGTAGCAATTAATGCAATTTTCCATCCAAATTGATGCGGCATATACCATTTAATGAAATTTGCCATCCACAGTTCCACACTGAAGTGGCATATATCATTTAATGAAATTTGCCAACCATACTTATGCGTCATATACCATTTAATGAAAAATTGCCTCTTAATAAAAAAAATTCTTCAATCATCATTTCTACATTCCATTATTGATTCAAACTTCCACTTTAATTCATGCAGTATTAAAATACATGAAATTTTAGATTAAAATACATTTTTCCCCGATCTAATATTTCATGACTCCGCATTATTCTCTCTCCTATGTCAAAATTCTAAATCGATTAAGAATTTAATTTACCTTACTTAAACAATTACACAAATTCTAAATCGATTTAGAATTTAATTTACCTTACTTAAAAAATTACAAAAATTACCTTAAATACATGAATAATTAAAATCCTATGTCAAAATTCTAAATCGATTAAGAATTTAATTTACCTTACTTAAACAATTACACAAATTACCTTAAATACATGAATAATTAAAATCATCAATATGAAAAATGTATTATTATTATTATGCATGCCATATTTACATTACAAAAATTATCTAATTGGAGTCGGTTACCCAAAATGCGCAGATACACGAACAACAACGAGGTGAATTTGATAGCATATTCTACGTGGAACCTTGTTAGAATAAGTGAGCTTCGACAAGTTCAGTTATACATTTGTACATTCAAATATAATATCTGAAATTAAGGAAATGTCATGCACCTTGTTGTTCTAAGTAACTCTTAGTTCAAATATACTTACTTTCTAAGTAATAATCAAATCTAATATAGATTTTATAACGTGTCCAACATTTTATCAACAAGAACATATGATATCTCATGTCTTTATAGTTTTTATAAGAATATTGGATTGTAACATATTGTATGCATCAACAAGTATATTAATTACTGAATAATCTTATATTGATACACACATATCAACATGTCTATTAGACAGTGGATAATCATGTAATTTAACATGTGTACTAAGTAATGGACAACGACAGTTAGACGCAAGACAAAAGGAATTACACCAACCATAAGTAGTGTGCCGAGACCTCAAGAGAATGATGGCAAAACATAACTAGACGCAACACGTAAAGATTTTTTTAACAATTATTGATTGTGAAATTGAGCATCGGAAGGAGCATTTGTCTTAACATAAACATGATACCAGAATGATCTAAGTTTTACTTGATCATACGACTATGTAAAAAGATTTTTTAATAGCTATTGATTGTAAACAGAGCATTGTAAATATTAGTTGTCCCGACGTAAAAATATCATAATGTCATAGATTGTACTCGATCATATGATTCAACACATGTATAATCATACCGACACGTGTATTAACTAATGGATAAAAAGACAGTTAAGCGCAAGGCGAGTTAGAAGACGCCAACCCCATGCAGTGCGACAACATGGGATCTCATGCTAATGACGACGACACTTGAATAGACGACACATGTACATCAAAATATGTACTATTAAAAATGGATAATCATATAATTCAATACATTAATTAACGAATACGTAAAAACAACTAAACAAAAGACAAAAGGGAAGACACCAACCACTATCAACACGACGACACGAGATCTCATGACAACAACTAACAACGACATTTCGTTGGATGCATGTACGTAAAGAATATTTGTGAGAGCTAATAATTGTGAAGTTTCGCGACGTAAAGCATGATATCATAATGTCTTCAGTCATACTCGATCACATGAGTGTGACATCTTTTCTACGACAGAGGGGAGGGATTATACTATAATTAGGTGATTTTATTTCGGTACAAGAATTTATAAAAATCTTAGCATTTTTTCCGATAAATTCACTATTGAATCAATGGAATTATGTAGTACTACCTACTAGTGCTTAATTAGAAAATGAATCTTGGAAGCAAGAGGGAAATTAAAAGAAATTGAAAAAAATTCAAAAAGTTTCCTTAAAAAATTCCCGTTTTCAAGTCCGCGCCAAAGCCCCAAATTCCTCTTCTATAAATTTGAGAATCCAACAACCAAATTCACACTATTATTCATCACTTTCTCTCTCTCTCTGTGTATTCACACCTGTCTTCATTAATCAACAAGCAACCCGATCGGAAATCATGTCTTCAAACCAAACGGCGCAGGTTAGCCAGCTCCCGTGCGACGGCGACGGCGTGTGCATGGTCTGCAAGCAGAAGCCGGCGGAGGCGGAGGTCCTGTCGTGCAAGACGTGCGTGACGCCGTGGCACGTGTCGTGCCTCACATCCTCCGCCCGACCACAAACCCTAGCCGACACGGCGGACTGGGAGTGCCCCGACTGCTCCGATCTCTCATCCTGCGCCGCGCCCGCCGTCTCTGGAGGCGGCCTGGTGGAGAAGATCCGCGCGATCGAAGCCGATGCGTCGCTGACGGACCTGGAGAAGGCGAGGCGGCGCCAGGAGCTGCTCGGAGGGGCGAAGGAGGGCGAGGAGACGGAGGCTGGGGGTGTTTTGGGGATTTTGGGGGATCAGTTCAACTGCTCCATTTGCATGCAGCTTCTAGATCGACCTGTTTCGGTACAATATTTTTCGATTTTTGATTTCTGTGGCTGATTTGTTTTTTTATGAAGGATCTGAGTTTTTTGATGGAGGAAAATGATTATTAACTTGAGTGGGGTCTGTTTTTGGTAGTTTCACTTGGACGGCGTCGTTTTTGCTTGTGATTGAACTGTTGTTGTGGTTTTTGATTTTTGATCTGCTAAAAATGATTATTGATCTGATTATTAATTTGAATGGGGTTTTTGGAATGATTTTTGATCTGCTGAAAATGATTATTGATCTGAATGAGTCTGTTTTTGGTAGTTTTGTTTGGACGGCGTCGTCTTGCTTGTGTGTGAATTGGTGTTTTAGCTTTTCTCTTTTTTGTATGCTTATATTTATTCAAATGATTTTTTGCTGCTAGCTGTGGTAAAAATTCAATGTTGTTTTCAATTTATTGCTTTGCATGAATGTTCTTACAATCTCTGAGTTTTATTCGAATGCCATTGATGAAGTATGGATTGGTTTCAAATGAACACATGCTGGTGTGTTTCTTTCATAGGATACAAAGAAAGGTTTCATCCATTTTTTCTAAAATCACCCAAAACTAGAATTTTGCAGATGAATGTGTGAAAATTCTAGTCTTGGGCGATTTTAGGAAAAAAAAAAAGGGTTCGATGAATGTGAACCTTTTTTTTTTTGTTTTTTATGATAGGGTAACACGTCAATGCTAATGACGTGTTAAACACGCCAATGCTTGTTGAATGTGTGACTGTGTGTAGATGTTTATGTTGCATATTCAATGCGGTTGGGTATGCTATAAATGGCTTCATTTGTGTTTATATAAAATGGAAGAACATTTAAAGATTAGATACAAATGCTTTCTTTGATGATTTCCTGTGTTTGATTTTAACTTATGTACTTTGGCTTTTGGAAATGGAATTGGAGTCTTCAATTCCAAATCCAATGTTTGTTACTGAAATATTAATGGATTTGGAATTAAATTACATATTTCAACTGCTCTCAATTCCACAATTTGAATTTCATATGTAGAAGTAGATAATGGGATATTCAAATAGTCATAAAATTGGACAAACTCTCTCACACACACACTGCACACATGGAGCGCATAAACTGCACACTGCACACATAGAGCACACTACATACACAGCACATTCTACACACACTGCACAAACACTTCATATCAATTACATCACTGAACAATGTATTTGGAATTGAATCCAACAAATTCATTTCTGCAGAATTTTAATTCCAATTCGTTGTACTGAATGGACCCTTAGTTAAATAATTTTGATGATAATAAAGCCTCTAAACTCATCCTTGTACTCTTGATTATGTTTTCAGACTCCCTGTGGTCACAACTTTTGTCTGAAATGCTTTCAAAAATGGACCGGGCAACAGCGCATGAAAACCTGTGCTATTTGTCGGAAGATGATTCCAGTCAAGATGGCTAAGGAGCCTCGAATAAACTCTGCCATTGTTATGGCAATCCGAACGGCCAAAGCTGCCGCGTCGAACTGCTCGGGGGGCCCTGCGAAGGTTTCCCATTTCATCCACAATCAAGATCGCCCTGACAAAGCATTTACCACTGAGCGTGCAAAAAAAACCGGAAAGGCTAACGCATGCAGTGGGAAGATATTTGTGACGATTCCCTCGGATTTTCTTGGTCCAATCACACCAGAGTACGACCCGACAAGGGGCTTAGGTGTAACAGTTGGAGAAACATGGGAAGACAGGATGGAGTGCAGGCAGTGGGGTGCTCACTTTCCCCATGTTGCAGGCATTGGGGGTCAAGCTAATCATGGGGCCCAGTCGGTTGCACTCTCGGGCGGTTACGAGGACGACGAGGATCATGGAGAATGGTTTCTCTACACGGGGAGGTATTAAATGCTGCTTCTATTTGGCATTATTACTTAAGATTAAGATGATATTATCTCGTTAGCGATGAAATCTGTCTGAGCTTAATGTGAAACTGGATGTGCGTAGTCTACGCCACTTACTTTATAAGGTTCTATTAATAACTTTCCGTAAATTCTCTATTTTATTGCTGGTTACAGTGGTGGACGCGATCTGACCGGGAATAAAAGGACAAACAAGAAACAGTCCTTTGACCAGAGCTTTAAAAGTTCCAATGAAGCTCTAAGAGTTAGTTGTCGCGAGGGCTATCCTGTCCGGGTTGTGAGGTAAGCTAAAATTAATGCTTAAATTTGTTGTTAGTAACTCTGTGCAAACTAGTGCTATTTCTATTGTTCTTTGTGCTGTTTTGTGCTTGAATTAGATAATGACACTTTCTTTTACTTGTTGAGTTTTCTTGAAATTAAGCTGTCTAACAAAAACTTCAATTCTTATCTATGTAGTTGTTTTGTCATATTTGATTTTATTGTTGCAGGTCCCACAAAGAAAAGCGATCTTCTTATGCACCGGAGACAGGTGTGCGTTATGACGGGATTTACAGGATAGAAAAGTGCTGGCGCAAGGCTGGGCAACAAGTAAATATTTGCCAAATAATAATCTCACCTGCGATTTTGATTTGTATCCTCTAATGACATTTCTTTTGAATTATTACAGGGATTTGTGGTCTGCCGTTATCTATTCGTGCGTTGTGACAATGATCCAGCACCATGGACCATGTGAGTTGTTGTATATTAAGTCTTGCATGGCCTTTCTACTTAGTCGTCTACTATCTGTATTTCATGATATATGCTTAAACTCTATGTGAAACTATGTACTTTTGGCTTGTAGTGACACCCAAGGAGATCGTCCAAGGACTTTACCTTCAATTCCCGAGCTGAACCGAGCAAATGACATTACCGAAAGGAAAAAGAGTCCTGCCTGGGATTTCGATGTAAGCAACTTAGACTAACTTGTGTTGCATTGGTGATTGTTTCTCGAGGTCATTCTTAGGATAAAATTACTTTGAGACTCATCTGTCTAAAATTTTCCGTATAGGAGCAGAAGGGCATCTGGACATGGACGAGACCTCAACCGCCCAGTCAAAAAAGGCTCGTTGATGGTGATAAAGTAAGGATCACCAAGAGGAAAAACCGAAGCGGGACTGGATCAGTTAAAGCAAAGCTTCTGAAAGGTAATTTTCCCTTTCCAATTCAAACACTGCTTTGATTATCAATTGCAAACATTCTCATGAAGCATCGTTTTTTTGCTTCAATTCTCAATTTGTTTTGTATTTTAATGCTTTTGATAACCGTAATGCAGAATTTGGCTGCCTCATCTGTCGGAAAGTGATGGTTCAGCCACTCACTACTCCCTGCGCGCATAACTTCTGCAAGGCGTGCTTAGAGGGCGCCTTTGCTGGCCAATCTCACATGAAAGAGCGAAAAACGGGAGGGAGGACGCTTCGTGCACAGAAAAATATCATGAAGTGCCCATCTTGCACCCAAGATATTTCTGACTTCCTTCAAAATCCTCAGGTAAATGCATTATATTTTGTTTTATTTCTGTTTGGATTTTCATCTTGCTGTATATTCTTGGATGTTAGATGTGACATGAAATGGTTGTGCTAACGATTCAGCTTGAATATGATAATGTGCACAGGTCAACAGAGAGTTGATGAACGTGATTGAAACGCTGCAGAAACAGTTGGAGGAGGAGAGCTCCAAGGCTAAGGAAGACGAGGATGCCCAAAGCTTGAATTTAAGCGAGAATGCTGAAGAAGTGCGAGATGATGCTGACAGCATAGATGAAGATGCTGTTGGTGTTTCTAAGCGAAGGAAGCTTAGCAACGATGGTGTCCAAGCCGGAGAACTAGAAGAGACAAAAGACGATGAGATAGCATGATGCGAACTCGCGTGGGAGGCCCGTGACAAGGTTTATGACCAGACGACTACAAGAAGGCCTCTCACGATGAGCGTCGTCACATTGAACGCCGAAGTCCCACCGTCTGGGTGACGCTTATGCGACAGACGACCCAACTGGGTGACGCAGGAGCGGCTTGAAAGAGTCAGCATCCCACCCGGACGGGTGCCATATGACCGACTAGATCACCCGCCCGAGTGCTCGTCGAGTCAAGCGCTTCCACCCGGTCGGGTGGCTACTGGTCGAACAAATCAACCCGACTGGGTACCAAGTTGAAGGCAGTCGAGTTCCAGGGTATTCTACCAGGACAGGTGATCTAACGTTGCATGATTCCACCCGGCCTAGTGACTCACCGATATGCTAGATTTGTGGGCATTTTTCTTGCATTTTGCACCTTAGCTATAAATAGCACATTATTTCATTTTCTAGATGGATGGTTGAATTTTGCGATAGAATCTTGTGAGATTTGTTTCAACTCTGTGAGTTTTTTTATCCAATTTCTAGTTTCTAGGTTGTTGATCATCAATTGATTCAATCAAGTATAAAGGGCATGTGAATTCCTTTGAGTAGTGAAACCATTAGTTAAATCTAGCATGAAGATTACTTGGATTGTTTTTTTCTATCAATGGATTTAGATAATATCAAATTCACATTCTCCATTTCTTGTCTTCCATCAAATCCTTTAGGATCTAGTTTTTGAAGGCTAGATCCATATTATTCTTCTTGTTTATTTTGTGTTACAATTGATAGATCAATCGCAAAAACGTACTCCCCCTGTTCTAACTAAGTTAAGTCGTATGTCTTTGGAATGTCCCAAGTAAGTTGAGTCATTTTTTTTTAACAAAAAAAAGAAGCAAAATTGGGCGTTGTGCAGTGGATCGTAGTCACGGACAATTGCTCCACCTAAAGCTTTCCGGTTCTAGAGTGGATGACTTGCTAACCTATGCTGTTGACCGGTACAATTTTATCTGTGAGGGCAAACAATTCCCACATTGGAGAATGAACAAGAGTTGCAAGTGTATACATGAGCTATCCCAACTCCATTAGTATGAGGCCTTTTGGGGAATACCCCAAGAGCAAAACCGTGAGGGCTTTGCCCAAAGCGGACAATATCAGACTAATGTGGAGTTCGGGTGTGCGCCACCGAGACCCAACACTATTATTGAGCAATTGTTCTTTAATTTGTAAATGTTGTGTTTTGTAAAAAGTTGAGTGAAAACTAAATGGTTTGCTATAAATAATTAAATTTTGGTTGTATGATTGTCATTTTCATTGCTTTGGAGCATTTGATAGACCTACTAGTTTATATCTAAATATAGAGCCTCAGAAGAACAAATACTTTTAACTTTTATTTTTTTGTTTCAAAATGAATATTCATTGAGTAGCAATATCACTAGTTTAATGGGAACTTTTACAGGTAATTCATCTAATTTATTTTGATTTAAAAGTTTAAGTAGTTTTGTTGTTCTTCTGTGGCTATATTTTATTAAATTTATTCTTATTATTTGTGGCTTTTAACTTGTTGGATGCACATTTTCTCATTTTGCTATGTCTTTTGCTTCCTCTGTGCTCATTCTTTTTCTTGTTTATTCATTTACTACTCTAGTATTTTATTGTGGAGGTGGAGAAAAGCTTTATAAAAATCTCATCCCATGCTCTAATTCTTTTCACAAGTTTCCTCTTGTTGTTGGTGTTGATATTCTTTTCCCACAATGAACAGATCAAGTCAGCTACGAAGCCTTACACTTGAAGTGTATCGTATATCAGAAACTGTTTTGACTGTGGCGGTAAAAAAACTTACACAATTAGAAGAGTTGCATCTTAAGATGACGCCAAGTCTCAATCCGCAAGATTTTGAAAGCATTGGCATCTCTTGTCCCATGTTGAAATCATTTACGTATAGAAACATTTGGGATGTGTAGGGATCAGATTAGGGTCGGATTCACTAATTACCAAGACCTCTTTGTTCTTGTTAAGGGAGCTCAGTCAAACTCCAACCACGCGACTGATATAGGTACAATGTATAACAAAGAAACCCTCACTGCTATTACAATTACAGTAATAAGAACTATCTAGGGTTCTTGAGAAACCTTGACTTCTTGGAGTACCTACACACTCAAGAAACTTGTTAGATTTACAATACACGATCCTTTCGGACCAGAAACAAGTAAATCACACAAAGAGAAACAAGAAACCGAATAGATCACAATATATGGCTCAGAGCCCACCACATAGCCAAGATCTATTCTACTAGAAACCGAATCCAAGGGAGCAACGATGAACCAACTAGAGTCTACCCTCACGGCGTTGACACCATCACCGCACCACTCCTTTCCACCGGATTAAGCCTCTAGAACCACCCACGAACAAAAACCCTAGTTCTCACACTACAAGCAACCGAAGCAGTTGCCTTCCAATCAACTCAGAGATCAAGGATCCACACAAGAACAGTGAAACCTCTCTAGAAATCAACTGAAAAAGCCATCGGAAAGTAGAGAGAAGGAAGAGAGTCTCAGAGAGTAGAGAGAGAGAGTGTGTGTTGAATTAGAGAATAGAAACCGGCAAGCCTCTCACATAACAAACACAAACCTCCAAACCCTTAATCCAACGGCCAGCAGGCTTAATCCGGATAGAAGAGGCACGTGGCAGCAATCCAGCTGCTCTCAGCAAGAGATTGGGCTTCTGGGCTGAAACCACTAAATAACAACAGCCCAAACACAGAAATACAAGCCCAAAGAATAATAGGCCATATTAGTTCAACATACTCCACCTTGGACTCTTATTCTAGGAAACCAATCATGACTAAAGGTTCAGGCATTTTCATCATAGCCCACAAGGTTAAGTCCTGACACCAGAGAGCATTAATGCTCATTAGTCAAGGAAATAACCAAAGCATTTCCTAGTGATCTCAGAGAACCAAGGCTCACAGAGTCATCTAGGTCTTATCCCCGGGACATGCACATGCTAACCACAATCAAAATGCAAAATCCTAATGCAAGTGAGTAATTTGTCTACAGGTAAGCATTTAGTCCCCATATCAGCAGGATTTTTATCAGTGTGCACCTTTTGAAGAAAAACTTCACCTTTTTCAACTATATCTCTAATGTAATGAAATCTCACATCAATATGTTTTGTCCTATCATGGAAAACAGGGTTTTTACATAACTGGATAGCAGATTGAGAATCAGAAAACACAGTAGGAGATTTATTCACAAACTTAAGTTCAGAGAGCACTCCCTTTAGCCAAATAGCTTCTTTCATTGCCTCAGTAATGGAAATATATTCTGACTCAGTAGTAGACAAAGCCACAATATGCTGCAACTGTGATTTCCAACTAATACATGACCTGCAGACAGTAAACACATAGGAGGTAGTTGACTTCCTCTTATCTCTGTCATTAGCATAGTTGGAATCCACAAAACCAGTTAGTAAAACACCATCATCACATTTAGAGTAGCACAGCCCATAATTGGCAGTGTGCTTAAGATATCTCAGAAGCCACTTCAAAGCCTCCCAATGATCAGAACCAGGATTTGCCATATATCTACTAAGGCAAGACACAGCATAGGCAATATCAGGCCTAGTGCTAACCATTAAGTACATCACTGATCCAATGGCATTAGCATAAGGAACTTTTTTCATGGCATCAATATCAAATTGAGACTTAGGGCACAAATCTTTACTCAACATAAAATGAGTAAAGAAGCAGGCTTGGCATCAAACATGTTAAATTTCTTCAACACTTTATTCACATAAGGCTCCTGATGTAAAATAAGAGAATGATTCTTCCTATCTCTATCAATGCATATGCCAAGAATTTTCTGAGCATCCCCTAGATCTTTCATGTCAAAATTTTCACTCAATGAAGATTGCACAGCCTTAATAGTTTTCAAACAAGGACCCATAATGAGCATATCATCCACATATAACAACAGAAACACAGGAACAGAGTCAAGATCTTTAATATACAAGCATGCATCAAAAGTACTTCTCACAAAACCTAACTTATGCATACAATTGTTGAACTTGATGTTCCACTGTCTAGGAGATTGCTTCAACCCATACAAGGCCTTTTTTAATAAACACACATGGTTAGGGAACTTGGGATCAACAAAGCCTTCAGGCTGCTTCATGTAAATAGGTTTATCTAAGTCACCATGCAAGAAGGCAGTTTTAACATCCATCTGTTTTAATTCCCAGTTAAAGTGAGCACATAAGGCAAGCATTAATCTCACAGTAGTAAATTTAACAACAGGGGCAAAAATCTCTGTATAATCTACCCCCTCTTGTTGGGTAAAGCCTTTTGCCACTAGTCTAGCCTTGTACCTAAGGCCATCCACTTCATTTTTCAATTTGTAGAGCCACCTGCAATCAACCACAGATATGCCAGGAGGCAAAGGTACAAGAATCCAAGTGTGATTAATAAGCAGAGAATACATTTCCTCCTTCATGGCTTTATGCCATTGTTCCCAAAACTTAGATTTTATAGCTTGCTTAAAAGATTGGGGTTCATCCCCATCAGATTCATGAACATTGAAAGCCAGACTAACAAGAGCAACCAGGCCTATATGGCCATCATACCTTACAGGTTTATTCACATTAGTTCTCCTAGTTTTATCTCTAGCAAGAATATAATTTTGCAAATCAGGCACATCAATGGCATTCTGAATGCCAGCAGGGCTATTAATCACATTCTGCACAGGAGCAGGGGAAATGTTTCTGACAGGAGTAGCATGCACATTAACACCAGTATTATTGACATTTTGGGGAGGCATCTCATCAATCACATTTAGGTTTCCCTCATTGGGTGTATTATCAGGAGTGAAGACAGGGTAAGAGTTCCAGAAAGGTTGCTCCACCTCACTTGGAGTATCACTAGGATGCTCCGCACCAGTGAGAGATTCTGTGGACTCCACCTCCATAAGAGGCTCATTGTCCACAGAGGCTGGAGTTGGGTTATCAGGTAACTTCAAGCAAGGGAACTCAATTTCATTAAACACAACATCCCTGCTAATTACCACTTTAAATCCAGGTTGGTCTCTTAGCCAGATCCTATATCCTTTAACACCCTCAGGATACCCCAGAAAAACACCCTTTCTTGATCTAGGGTCAAGTTTATCAGTTTTTGTATGCACAAAAGCAGAACACCCAAACACTCTAAGATGAGAAATATCAAAAGTTTTTCCAGAGAAAACATATTCAGGGCATTTCCCAAATAGAGGAACAGAGGGAGACCTATTAATCAGATAAGTAGCAGTCAACAGACATTCACCCCAAAATTTTTTGGACAAACCAGATTTGGCAAGCATGCATCTCACTTTTTCAAGTAAAGTTCTGTTCATTCTTTCAGCAACCCCATTTTGCTGGGGAGTATAAGGCACAGTTTTATGTCTCTTAATCCCAAAAGCAGCACACAATTCATCAACATGTTTATTGCAGAATTCTAAACCATTATCTGTTCTGATAGCCTTAAGTTTCTTTCCAGTCTGAGTTTCAATAAAGGTCAAGAAACAATTTTAGTAAACACCTCATCCTTATGTCTCATAAGAAAACACCACACTTTCCTTGAAAAATCATCAATTATGGATAAGAAATACACAGCACCAGAATGAGTAGACACAGAAGCAGGTCCCCACACATCCATATGCACATATTCAAGGATATTCTTACTGACATTAGCAGGAACAGGGGTAGGGAAAGAAACTTTGTGCTGTTTTCCCAGCACACAGGTATCACAAAAAGGTAAATCACTATGCACCTCAGAATCAGATAAGATAGCATGCTTTTTTAGGAGATTAAGACCTTTTGCACTCATGTGGCCTAGCCTATTGTGCCAAAGCACAGTTTTATCAGTTTTTACAACATTAGCATAGGCTTTATCACAGGTTACAGGCACAGCATTGCAGACATATAACCCACATTTCTTTTTAGCTTTGAACAGACACATGGATCCTTTGCAAATTTTCATGCAGCCTCCCCCCCACTTTCCCCCCATGCCCTCATTTTCAAGAGCAGTACATGACATCAAGTTATAGCATAGATCAGGAACATATCTGACATCCTTCAAGTTGAGCACAAAACCATTATCTAACTTTAAACAAACAGTGCCAATGCCAACAATCTCACATTTTTTGTCATCAGCCATGGACACAAAAGTATTAGTCACAGGTCTTAGCTCAGAGAAAATCTCTTTAAAAGGACTAACATGATAAGTACATCCAGAATCACAGAGCCAGTCATTTGAAGTAAAAGGGCAGGCAGGAGAGGCATTAATAAATTGCAGATCATGAACCATGAAGACAGAATCATTTACATTGTCATAAGTGGCCACATTCACAAGAGTTTCAACCTGGGAATTATTGTTGGTAAACTTGCTCTTCTTAGGCTTAGTGCATTCTTTCTTATAGTGACCAACATCCCCACAGTTAAAACACTTTCTATAGGTCCTAGGGTCTTTACTTCTTGACCTAGACCTATACTTTTTCTTCCCATTATTACCAGAGCTAGTGCCACCACTAGATTCATTCCCCCCTCTAGATTTAGACCTACCTCTATCATTTAGGACCCTGTTATAGGCATTCTTATCAACAGCTCTTTCCCTAAGTTCAAGTTCCTTAGACTTTAGGGAGCTTACTATAAGGTCTAGAGGAGCAGAGTCTCTGCCATACTTAATGGCAGCCTTAACATCACTATAGGAGTCAGGAATGGCATTCATTAGGGCTATGCTGGTATAAGCATCTATTGTGGTGTCACCAGATCTCTTAATGTCTTGAACAAGCTTCTGAAATCTATCTACATTATCATCTATATCCTTAGCAAGGTCAAGCTTAAATTTAAACAATTTTTCAAGCAAATACATCCTTGAGGACATAGAAGTTTCAGTAAACAGAGTATCAAGCAATTTCCACATTTCAGAAGCAGATTCAACATGATCAACCTTTCTTATCACAGAATCAGACAAGTTTAGCACAATAGTGGCCCTAGCTAACTCATTCATTTCATCCTTTTTATCCTGATCAATATCCTCAGGTAAAGAGCCATCAACAACCTTAAACACTTTTTGTTGAATCAAAATACACTTCATTTTCTGTTTCTAAATAGCAAAATCTTTTTTACCATTATAAGGAACCAAACCAACAGGCTGAGACATTTTTGCAACAACTTTTGCAAGAACACAGGAGGCAAGGCAGAAACACACAATCTTACACACCTGAACACACAGAGACATACAATAGCAAACACAAGGACAGGAACAGAGCTTTCTCACACAACAGAAAAAGGACCTCAAATCCTTGACTGTCACGAGCAACACTGGCCAATGCTATCCCAGCTCGCAATCACTCACTTGTGGAGGGCGCAGGGGGTCACTTGGGCAGAATAAGTGCTTGGTGGTCAAGTAAAATGAGATCACAAGATCACAAAGCACAAGAACCAGCGGAAGCAACACAGAAAAAACAACAGAAAGCACAAAGAGACCTAAGTCTTTGCCAGAGACTGTCTACCAGAAGACAAGAGCCCAAGCCTATAGTGGCACTAAACAGAAAAGAAAAAGAAACAGGAGATCAAGCCAATTTACTAGAGCGAACCCTCACTCGAAGGAGGATTCCACTTGCCCACCTCCTTATGCGACTTGGCGTGCCGCCCTAATCCCCCCGTGGCTCTGATACCACTGTAGGGATCAGATTAGGGTCGGATTCACTAATTACCAAGACCTCTTTGTTCTTGTTAAGGGAGCTCAGTCAAACTCCAACCACGCGACTGATATAGGTACAATGTATAACAAAGAAACCCTCACTGCTATTACAATTACAGTAATAAGAACTATCTAGGGTTCTTGAGAAACCTTGACTTCTTGGAGTACCTACACACTCAAGAAACTTGTTAGATTTACAATACACGATCCTTTCGGACCAGAAACAAGTAAATCACACAAAGAGAAACAAGAAACCGAATAGATCACAATATATGGCTCAGAGCCCACCACATAGCCAAGATCTATTCTACTAGAAACCGAATCCAAGGGAGCAACGATGAACCAACTAGAGTCTACCCTCACGGCGTTGACACCATCACCGCACCACTCCTTTCCACCGGATTAAGCCTCTAGAACCACCCACGAACAAAAACCCTAGTTCTCACACTACAAGCAACCGAAGCAGTTGCCTTCCAATCAACTCAGAGATCAAGGATCCACACAAGAACAGTGAAACCTCTCTAGAAATCAACTGAAAAAGCCATCGGAAAATAGAGAGAAGGAAGAGAGTCTCAGAGAGTAGAGAGAGAGAGTGTGTGTTGAATTAGAGAATAGAAACCGGCAAGCCTCTCACATAACAAACACAAACCTCCAAACCCTTAATCCAACGGCCAGCAGGCTTAATCCGGATAGAAGAGGCACGTGGCAGCAATCCAGCTGCTCTCAGCAAGAGATTGGGCTTCTGGGCTGAAACCACTAAATAACAACAGCCCAAACACAGAAATACAAGCCCAAAGAATAATAGGCCATATTAGTTCAACAGGATGGTCTATTGGAATTTACAGAACATGCTGTAGCCATTGGAAAAAACATGCCTAACTTGCGTCGTCTCGGACTTTTTTCATTTTGTATTGGAAACCAGGGGCTGGAAGCGATTCTCGATGGCTGCCCCAACCTAGAATCACTTCATCTTCAGCGATGTGCCGGTCTTGATCTACAAGGGGGTCTAGGCAAAAGATGTTCTGACCAAATAAAAGATCTGATTCTCGATTCTGATCAGGTGGATTATGATTGGTATGACGACAATGAATCAACAGCTTCTGACTCTGATGATAGTGGTTATGAATATGATCCGGATTTTTATTTGGATTGAAGATTTTGGTAGTGGTTACTATTTGTTTTGAAAATGATAAGATTTTGATTCTTCATTTTTATGTTAGGTTGGTGAAGGATATATGATGCTACTTTGTTTTTTTCAAATGGTTTAGTTGGCACCATATTTGGAGTTTGTTTTTTCAGCAGCGTACATCTATCTCAACTCTCGTCTCTGTGAATATTCAAGGTGTTTGATTTCGATTGCTACGATTTGTGAATTTCTTTTATGGATATTCAATTGTTCGATTTGTTAGTTTCATTTCTCAATTTTTTGATAAGGTATTCGGAAACTAATTTTAAATTGATTGGGTTGACACAATTTATTTGAAGTGGATTTTGTTTGATTGGCTAAATGATACTGAAACTGTCAAGGTTATTTAATTTTAATAAATATCCATAGCAATAGTAATAATAAATTAATAATTTTAATTAATATTCAAATATTTATACATACTTATCTTATCCCATAAATTCTAAATAGAAATAATTGTCGTTGGATCAGTCTCAATGTCGAATTAATCATAGATCACTCTAATGGTTTGTTTAATGACACCAAATTGATAATTACACGGTTAGGTTATTATATTTTAGAGGCTCGAGTATTGGGTGACCATAATATCGGTCATAAAGTCTTGATTTCTCGAATGTCTTTAATATCTTCTGATCTTCTATATTATTCTCTCTCTTACTTTACAATTTTTATATTTTAACTATTTATTATCATTTTTATAAAACAAGTTCAAAAAAGTAAAAGAAACTCCTTTTCGTGGATGGAGGGAGTATATGTTTATAATTTTTCTATGTTCATTATTTTAATATATTTAACTGTAAATATATTTTTATTATTTGAAAATCTTTTGTCCCACGCATAGCACGGGTGTTAACACTAGTAAAAATAACGGCTCTCTATTTAGTAAAAATAACTGATTTTATTTTCAATTATGTTGAAATGGGCCAGCCCATTATTTAATAATAAATCAAATATTAATATGGTTAAATTAGGTTAAATTTTATATCTTCTTCTCCACACGCCGCTTTCTTCTTTCTGTAAGTTTTTCTGTATTTTAGGTTTTGCAGTATTGTAGATGGTCTAACACATTTATATCAATTTTCAATACATTCATATCACACCCATCCAAAATCTTAGCTATCGAAGATGTTAAGATCAGGAAAGAAATCCAAATCCAGCTCTCCGATAATCCAAGCTAGCCCTCTAATTGCGACTGCGGCCTCTTCATCATCAGCCCTGCCTCCACCATCGCCTCGGTGGACTGAACTGCCCGATGATTTGACGTCGAATATCCTACAAAGATTGGATGCTGAAGAGAGGTTGATTAGTGCGCAGCTAGTGTGTAGTACTTGGTGGAGAGTCTGCAAGAATCCTGCCATGTGGCGCGTCATTGATTTGGATGCTCGACGGAAATTTGATGATAAATTTGGTAGTATTTGCCGTTGCGCAGTGGATCGTAGCCAGGGACAATTGGCCGAGCTAAAGCTTTGCGATTTATATGTGGTTGAGATGCTAAACTACGTAGCCGAGCGGTAGAATTTTTTAATTTTAATTTACAATTTTATTAATTAGTTGCCTGTGTGTTTTTTTCATCTATGTGTTCCAAGTATGTGAAGTGTTTAATATTTATCTTTATGGACGAATTCGTATGATGATATTATGCTCATTTTGTGAATGTGTATCTTTTGTGTATATTCTTATGCCCATTAATCTTCAATCTAGTTGATTTTTTTTCAATATATCATGTGATTGTTGTGTAATCGGCAAACTTTATGTATTACTATTCCTCATGTTTTTTCTACTCTTTTGACAGATCATGCCAGCTTCGATGCCTTACAATTTTAGAGCTTGACAATGAAGATGGGTTTAATGAAGCAATAAAAAAACTGCCACAATTGGAAGAGTTGCACCTTTTTTTGAATATGTCAGTGTTCGATAATAAAGATTTTGAAACGATTGGCTTTGCTTGCCCAAGGTTGAAATCATTAACATATCACAACTGTTATCGAAGGACGGATATGTTTTCAAAGCATGTTGAGCAAATTGGGAAAAGCATGCCTAATCTGTGCCATCTCCGAATTTGTGAATATTCAATTGGGTATAAGGGGCTGGAAGCGCTTGCCCATGGCTGCAGCCACCTCAAATCACTTGATCTTCGTTTATGCCCCCTTCTTTATTGTGGTAAAAGTTTTTCTGAGGAAAGAAAAGATCGCTGGCATTCGGACTCTATGATCAGTCTTGCGGATTGGATTAAGGAATGGAATGACTACTATTACGACGAACAGCAAGATACTTTTCCTGGTTACTATATTCGTGGTTGTGATATTTTTGATAATTACTGATTAATGGTGTTTTCAAGTGTCTTTATGTTCCGTTGCTTAAAAATAGACAAGTTTTATTGTTTTAGTACGTTTTTAAAATTTAGACCAATTTTAAAAAGTCTTTATCTTGTGAAATCAACAGTTCCCTAAAGTGGCATGTAAATTTGTTGCTCAAACTGAACATGAACTGCAATTATATACTCCATATTTAAGGCAAAACCTCGGAATTTCAGTTTATGGTTTTGATATCTCGGCAAGTGTTTTGGTTCCTTTATGTTAGGTACTTCAACTATGATTCTACTTTGTTTTTTCAAATGGTTTAGTTGGCATCACATTTGAACTTTTGGAGTTTGTTTTTCCAGCAGTAAATTTACATCTCATTGTTAATTTGTTATTCATATTTGGAGTTTGTCCAGCTATTTACATTGTTACTCGTCGATAAAATCCCAACCACCTATATTTTTTGTATAGAGAATATGCTTATTGAATCTAGCAATTTAACCGTAAGTTTCGTATATTTGGGAACATTTACCGCTGCGCAGTGGATCTTAGCCATGGACAACTGGTCGAGCTAAACCTTTCCAGTTTTAAAGTCGATGGCTTACTAAACTACGCAGCTCATCGGTACAATTTTATTCATTATTCCCTGATTTTAACTAATATACGATGGCTGTTTTTTCGAACCTCTATTTTGTTTGGTTGCCATAATTAATCACTGATATGGCGCATGGGTTATAATTTATTGACAGATCCAGTCAGCTACGATGCCTTACACTTAATTAATTATTCAATAATAGAAAGTGAACTAATTGAAGCGATAAAAAGACTACCACAATTGGAAGAGATGCATCTTACTTTGAAGGATCCAACGCTCGGTCCGGAAGATATCGAAACCATTGGAGTCTCTTGCCCCATGTTCAAATCATTCACATATAATAGCTACAAATGTGATTTTTATTTAGTATTTTCAGAGCATGCTGCAGCCATTGAGGAAGCATGCCTAACCTACGCCATCTCCGATTTTGTGTACTAGTTATTCGTAATTGGGGACTAGAAACAATTCTCGATGGCTGCCCCAACCTGGAATCACTTCATCTTCGGGAATGCCACGGTCTTGATTTTTTCGGGGATGTAGGCAAAAGATGTTTAGACCAAATAAAAGATCTGACTATCGGAAAGTAAAACTCATTTATTTATGGTTATTAGTCGGAAAGACCACAGGTTTAATTTGATCAAAATTCTGGCTCATCTGGTGTAAGGAAGTGGACTGATAAGCATAAATAAATACAGTACTTAATTAAGTTCAAATTATGAAATTAATAATATATTAACATTATCTTTAAGAGAAGTAATTAATTACATTGGAGAGGAGATCCTTCATGACACTCATAGAATGAGACTGACTGAACTCAATTTTGTGAGTCATGTTTGCTTTGGATTCCAAATTGAACCTCCAATTGTAACGGTGCATGTGGCTGCCTTATTGGCACCTCTGCCTCCATGGATCGAGTGCCGGATGAATTGACGGAGAATATCCTGCTAAGGTTGCATGCTGAAGAGAGACTAGAGAGTGCGCAGTTAGTATGTAGTACATGGTAGAGAGTCTGCAAGATTCCCGTCATTTGGTGTGTTATTCATTTTGTTACTCATCGTTGCGGCACTGACAAATTTGAGAGGATTTACCGTTGCGCAGTGGATCGTAGCCAGGGACAACTGGTCAAGCTAAAGCTTTCCAGTTTTAACTTTTAACGTGGATGGCTTGCTAAACTACGCAGCTCATAGGTACAATTTTATTAATTATTCCCGGATTTTAATTAATATACGATGATTATTTTTTCTAACCTGTATTTTGTTTGGTTGCCATTCTTTTATACTCCCTCCGTCCCGCTTTAGCAGTTCCATTGACTTTTCTGCACTCGTTCTGTAAAAATGATAATAAATAGCTAAAGTGGAGAAATAATAAAGTAAAAAAGAGAATAATATAGAGAAGAGTCTTATCTACATTATTCTTTTTTTACTTTATTATTTCTCCACTTTAACTATTTATTATCATTTTTACAAAACGAGTGCAGAAAAGTCAATGGGACTGCTAAAGCGGGACGGAGGGAGTATTTATTTTCCCATAATCAAGTAAGCTACTATGCCTTACACTTGATAATTATACAATAATGGAAAGCGATTTAATTGATGCGATAATAAAACTACCACAATTGGATGAGTTGCAACTTATTTTCATGGATCCAACGCTCAGTCCCGAAGATTTCGAAACCATTGGCACCTCTTTTTCCATGTTGAAACCATTCGCATATAATAGCAAGAAATGGGGTCTTTATTAAGTATTTTCAAAGCATGCTGGAGCCAATGGAGGAAGCATGCCTAACCTACGCCATCAACGATTTAGTTCACATATTATTCATAATTGGGGACTGGAAACAATTCTCAATGGCTGCCCCAACCTGGAATCACTTCATCTTCGGGAATGCCACGGTCTTGATATTTTTGGGGATGGAGGCAAAAGATGTTTAGACCAAATAAAAGATCTGACTATTGGTTTTTTCGACTATGATGTCTTCTCTTTCCTATCATAGTAATTATGAATATGATCCATATTTTTATTAGGATTGAGGATTTTGATGGTTCACTTTTATGTTTAGGTTGGTGAAGGATGATGCTACTTTGTTTTTCCAAATTAGTTTAGTTGGCACCAGTTTTGATTGAAGATTGGTTTTCCAACTATTTACATATCTACTTATTGATAAAATCCACACCACTTGTTATGTTTTCAATTTTTATAGTAGAAAATAAGCTATTGGATTTGAATCTATTGATTTCACCTATATATATATATACTAAATTTGACAGACTTTGGGGGACGGAGGTATAGTAGAAAATGGTGAGTGATGTTGGTAGAATGTGTCATATTTTTATTTACTTTCTCCATCCCTGAAAAATTGATAAACTTGTAATAATGCGGGTTTTAATTATGTGCAATCTGTCAAATAAGAGATGGCCAAAAAATAAAGTAGTGAGAGGAAAAGAGTAGAATGAGTGTTAGTGCACCACAATAAAAAAAAAACCCGTTATTGAATTTTTTTAATACAATCAAAGACATTAATTTATTTTTCTAAAAGTTTACCACCAACTCTTCAAAAAATATCATTATTATTGGTGTCCCAACTTAAATTAGAGAACACAAATCGAAGTGTTCTAAAACAGTAAAAAGATTAATTTAATTTGTCATTAATCTAAGGACGCTTTCTTTTGCATCCAAAATTGTTTTCATTTTCTAACACTTTCTAATGCAAGTGATGGACAATTAAATAATAAAAAAAAAGTACTTCCTCCATCACAACGGAGATTAAAGAAATTGTGTTGAAAAGTAAGAGAAGGAAATAAAATAGGAAAGATAAAGAGAGAGTAAAATAAATGCCGAAATAAAGTAAGAATGATTGGACTTTTTTTGTCAAAAATAGAAATGACTCAACTTAGTTGGGACATTCCAAAAAATACGACTCAACTTAGTTGGAAGGGGGGAATAAGGGAATTAGCATTAAAAGAGGCATATCTATGCTTGTTATACTACCATTTAAAAAAGGAGGCATAATAAATTAGATTATGAAGAATTACTAAAATTCACTACTCTCTCCGTCCCGCTTAAGATGATACGTTTTCCTTTTTAATTTGTCCCAACTAAAATGACACATTTCTTTTTTTGTTATCATTTTTGTTATTGTAATAGTGATATTTATTTTAAATTTATAAATTAAAATATAATAGAGATATGAGATTGTAGTATATAGTACCATTATTAATCACAGGTGTAAGAAGGGTCGTGAGAACTACCATGATTAGACGTTCATTAGTAATAAATAAAACGAATACGAAAGGTCGTGACAAGATGAAGCATCTTACTAGTATTTAAGTACTCCTTAGCATTATATGGAGTACAACGTAATAGCAGAAAACACCACGACCAAGGCAAAATCGAAAATGTTGAGCAAAGGAAAGAAATCCGAATCCAGCGAGCCAATAATCCTAACTAAACTTTCAATTCCCACCGAGGCATCTTCATCATCAATCCCCCTTCCGTCTCCGCCTTCACCATCGCCGCCGTGGACTGAACTGCCTGACGACTTGACTGGGAATATCCTGCAAAGGCTTCACGCTGAAGAGATACTGCAGAGCGCGCAGGAAGTGTGTAGCAAATGGTGGAGACTCTGCAAGGATCCTGCCATGTGGCGTGTCATTGATTTGGATCTTCGACGTTGTTGTGGTTGTTCGCTCAAAAAATTTAAGAGCATTTGCCGTCGTGCAGTTGATCGTAGCCAGGGGCAGTTGGTCGAGCTGAAGCTTACCGGTTTTGCAGCGGATTTGTTGATTCACTACGCAGCCGAACGGTAAAATTCTTCAATTCCCTATATATTATGATGATTTATTGTTATTAAGTGTATTTTATTTTACGTTCTAATCTCATGATATATACAGATCAAGTCAGCTGCGATGTGTGACACTTTCAGATGCTCATATAACAGGGACTGCTTTAACTGAGCCAATAAAAAAGCTCCCAAGATTGGAAGAGTTGCACCTCTACATGAGGTATATGCCTGAGCCCACAGATTTGGAAACCATTGGCATTTCTTGTCCAATGTTGGAATCATTCTCATGTAGTAACTCTTGGATTGTGAATCTTGAAATTTCAGAGCATGCTGTAGCAATTGGGAAAACCATGCCTAATCTACGTCATCTCCAACTTATTGGGCAGAGGATGGAAAATAGGGGACTGGTAGCAATTCTGGATGGATGCCCCCGCCTCGAATCACTTGATCTTGGGGGATGCTATGGGCTTGATATGCAAGGGGATTTAGGTAAAAGATGTTGTGAGCAACTAAAAGATCTGAGCCTCCATCCAGTGTCTCCACCCTCTATCACTTATCAAGATAGGGATTATTATGACATTGACAGTGATTCGTCAGGTTATGATCCCTACAATGATAGTGAAGATGAATGTGATAGTGATGAAGAAGATGATATTCATTTTGAATATCATTAGTTGGTATGAAAGGTCCCAAAGTGGTAATTGGAACTAAGCCGAGTTTTCATTCGGTGAACCTTGTAATCGACTAGTTACTTGTTTTTGTGGCAATTAGCCGTATTATCTATGTGTACTTTTGATTTTGTTGTTAAGGTGGTTGATGATTATCTATATGGAGTATAGTACATGAGTACTTGTATTGTAGTATCTCTAATATTTCCATATATGTCTATGTTTCCACTCTTTTGACATAAAAAGTAGGTTTAGATGCTTTATACTATTCTCTCGATCCACATTAAATATTTCATATTTTATCAGTGTAGGTTATAAGAAATTAATTTTGTTAAAAAAAAGTGAATAAAATTAATAGAATGTGGATTTCACTTTTTCAAATATTCTTATTTTTATAATAATTATGAGTAAAATGAGGTAGTTGAATTATATTAAGTTTACTTACTAAAAATAGTTCTCCCCGCGTCAACGAAAAATAAGTCCCGTTTTACCATTATGAATATCCACAAAAAATAGTCCAATTTATAAAATGGAAATTTTCTCTCATATACTTTACTTATTGTTTCTACTTTCTTTTCATATGTTTACTTCTTTTTCTCTATCTCTTACTTTACTTTACTTTTTTTTCTATCTCTTTTACTTTATTTATTTTCAAAATATTGAATTTGTCTATTTTTAAATAATATAAAAAAATGACAAATATGATCTATTTTTAATTAACTTATGTATCTTTTTCTCATATAACAATTTTACTAATTTTTTCAATATATATATATATATATATATATATATATATATATATATATATATATATATATATATATATATATAGGGATGTACTAAGATAACAACACTCTTTATTGTAACACCATACCACAATTTTAGGCCATTGGATCTGAAAATCGTGTGCTTGTCATGCTGCTACGTGTAAAAACCATAGGGGTAAAATAAGAAATTTCTAATTTTACGTTACCAGATTGCAGTGCTGTTCATTGAATATTGCAATCTTACCACAACAATATTGCAGTTTATCATGACTGCAATATCTAAATATAATAGACTGCAATATCTAATACAGTAGACTGCAAACCCGTGTTTTTTCACGAAACTTAATCCTAGGCGTCCATAGATGAGATCTAACGGACTATATTGGTGGTATGGTGTTATTCTATCTATGGTGGCACCCCAATGCACCCTATATATATATATATATATATATAGAGAGAGAGAGAGAGAGAGAGAGAGAGTTGTGATCAATGTCGAACCAATTTTAAAGACCGAACTAGAGACCAAATCTGGGCCACTAGATCTAGTTTTTTTGATGAGATGTGCTGCTGTGAAAATTTTTTCGGCTTCATTACTAGTTCATTTTACTTCATTGTATAGGTTTATTACTTCATTCTGTACGTAATACCTTGAAACTACAACATGTTTTTACTTGTTTCCAGTAAGTTTTGAAATGATTCAACATATGCTTCATTCAAATTCATTGACGTGGGTTTTTCCTTGATTAACATTTAAAAATGCAATTTTTTCAAGTGAGTTTATTACTTCATTCAGAAACGTTATTACTTCATGGGATAAGATTTTTACTTCATTCCAGTAGGACTGCAAATGCTTCTACACATACTTCATTCCAATAATTTATTACATTATTCCATGCGTTTATTAAACCATATTAGCGTCATGACGGTGGTGATAGATATTGTAGAGAGAAAGAACAGCATGCGACGGCGAAACAACATTTACGTACTGGAATGAAGTAAAAACCTACTGGAATGAAGTAAAAACCTACTAGAATGAAGTATTATATTCTGGAACGAAGTTAAATCTTCGTAACATGTTAGTATGACTTATTTACCTTCGGCTAAATTAAAATAGGCTCGTGATGAAGGCGAAAATAATTTATAAATTTCTGTATCTTATCCATAAAAAACTAGATCTAAAAGCCCTAATTTGGTAGGATTCGGTGGTTCGGTCTTTAAGAGTGGATTTGTGGATAATGGAAATATATATATATATATATATATATATATAGGGTCTTCATCTACCAAAATCAGTCCTTAAGTATAGAAATATAGACCATATGTAGACCGTCCGATCTGGTGATTAATGGCTAAGATCTGTAGTGACTCCTCGTTTTGTATGGGTCATAATAAGACCGATCTGTGTCATGTGAGGGGTAATTTAGGAATTGGAAATATTAGGAACCGTCGTTCCATTTTCTAGGCCCTGATTAATTGGGATTTGGGAGTGATTATTGCACATGTTAAGTTGGTGCTTGGATTCCCACGCCATTCAATCTCACTCTCTTTTATCAAAATCCCTTCAATTTCCCACAATTTTTCTTCTTCTACCACCAAATAAACCAAAAATCCTTCAACAAAAAATCCTCTCCGCCCATAAAAATCGTCGTCTCCACAATACATTCAACTTCTCCTCCACAAAAACGTCGTCTCCTTCCACACAATCGTTTCTTCCACAAAAACCCTATTCCTAGTCCAGAAAATCGACGAAGAAGGGAAACCAAAAAACCTAATTCAACAATGGTGGACACTCGAGCATCTGGATCGGGTAGTCATGACGGAAAAGGTTAGTATGAATTTGTTCAACCCTTGACTTCAATTTGACAAAATCAGGCCAAAATTCCACTTCAATTCGTTGTTCGACGCGTAGTGTATCAGAGAATGGACGCGAAGAAGAACAACCCGCGAATCCCAAAAGCACCGAAAGGTAAGTCGATTTCACTTTCTGGTATTTGGATGCATGTAGTTTTGTTTCGAATTTGGTATATAATTGTATGTTGCTATGACTCAGATATGCGTTTAGTATCACCCATAAGCTTGTATGTTGCTATGACTCAGATATGCGTTTAGTATGACCCATAAGCTTGTATGTTGCTGTGACTCAGATATGCGTGTATTATCATCCATAAGCTTATAGGTTGCTATGACAAGCTTATCTGATATATGTGATACAAATGGTCTTATAGTCAAATGATCTACATGTGTTTCTATGACTCAGATATGAGGTTAGTATCACCCATAAGCTTGTATGTTGCTTATGACTCAGATATGCGTTTAGTATGACCCATAAGCTTGTATGTTGCTGTGACTCAGATATGCGTGTATTATCATCCATAAGCTTATAGGTTGCTATGACAAGCTTATCTGATATATGTGATACAAATGATCTTATAGTCATATGATCTACATGTGTTTCTATGACTCAGATATGAGGTACTACACTGTGTGCTTCTGTTTCCATCGCAAAGCAGTGGTGATAATAGACGCTTCTAAAGATAAAGAATGGCATGACTTCCGGTATACCTACGGTTCTGTTCCAGAGACGTTGGTACGTGTGACACATTAGTCCTCAAACTAATACTTAAATGTTATTTAAACTAACGCAATGCATATTTTGCAGAGGACGTTCTTCTGTAAGTATTTAACCATGATTGGTTGTCACAATCAATGCAAGACAGTGATGAACGCACCTATTCAGAGGATGAAGATGAGTTGGAGAACGACTGGAAATATTGAGGACAGTGGTGTTTATTTGCTCAGACACCTTGAAGTCTACATGGGTGAAAGAGAGGGTCAATGGAGTTGTGGACTTTCAACTAAAAACAAAGGTGTGCTTCAGTATCTAAGAGCTAAATACAATCGTGTGTTGTTGTTAGCAAGAAATAATCATTGCACATTACTGAACAAAGAGGCGGCATCCAAACACTATGCGAAGGAGAGCAAGAAAACAAAGATCAACGTAGAAAAGATGATAGCAAACTACGGATCATGATCACTAGTTATGTCATAACTAAAACTACCGTCCATTTCTTTATATATTACCACTATTTTAATTTTTAATTAAACGATGTTTAGTCATTGTAATTCTCGTTTTGAGGATCATTGTTATTGTTACAATATATTATTTCAACTATATTCGTTTTTGGAGTCTCCATGCACTAGTACGCTTACTCCAGCTGATGCCGCATTGTACCAATTAGTTTAAAAACAGATATACCCAACACCTCATCTGTCCAATTTTGCTGCTGATATTTACAAATTTAAAGATTAACAGTATGATGATATGACCCAACAGTAACATAGATATGACTCAAACTACACCTACGCCTTTGTCCATCCAATGTTCAGTCATTTAACTTAAAATTGCACAAATAATGACGTGAAATTGGACGTCTGTACCACAAAGTTAGTCGTTGTGTAAAACTGCTCTCGGAAACAACCTGTAATGCATCTTCCGTGTAAAACTTACAATACAATGGGTGATAATAAATGAATATATGAGTCATAGCAACTTATGGTCAACTAGTGGCATAATAAACCAACATTTTAGTCCTGGCATCACATTACTTAGTGACCTAATGTCTTATACCATTCTGATCGAAATATTCATATCAAACAAGCTGAAGCAATACAAAATATTCTTGTCATTGGGTCATAATAAACGAATATATGAGTCATGGAAAAGTATGGGAAATTTGGGTGATAATAATCCAATATTCGAGTCATTCCATAAAACTCCTGAAAATCAGAATGCCTTATACAAAACATACCAAACTGAGTAATTTCCAACAATATGACATTGAACTGATGTTACTTCAAAAGAAAAAGAAAACATGGTATCAAACTTCAGAATTTATTGTCGAGCGCCGTTTTTCTTTCTCTTTTAATTTGACGCAATTCCTTGAATCGTGGTGACCCCACTCCTGACATTTCTTGCATTGACGCAAAGGCTTGCTCTTAAGCTTCAAAGCCTTCTCCACTCTTGAGGGGACTCTACTACCAGATCCCTTTGTGCTGACGACTTCAGGTGGTTGAACATCTACATACATGGGTGCCTCTGCCCCATAAAATTCTTCAATAAGCTTCTTCTTCTGTGCTGTAGACGTTACTACTCCGCCCTCGAAAATCTGTTGTCTTGCTTCACGAACTATAGATGTAAGCTCATGCATTTGATCAATATTGACAGAAACAGCCTGGTACAACTCCAAAATCTCTCCCAATAAAATTGTTTGCGCCTTCTTCTTGTCATCAACATAACCATGTATTGCTACATCTTCGAATTGGACAGCATGCACAGCCTTAACTAGAGGAGATTTCAACCATCTACCTCCAATCAGATTCTCCAGAATCAAGCACATTTTTTTGTTCTTCAACACATGAAAGATGTGGCAGCATACAAGACCGATCCTACAAAACATCTTACATTCACAATGGAACAAAGAATCCTCCACGGAGAATGTTACATCCCATGTGTTTGAATAATGATCTAATACCTTGTAAAGCTCGGGACTTGATTCATTTGATATAGATATAAGGCTACAGTGGTTATACGCCTCCAGTATCTGTTCCTGTATTTCCTTGAATGCATAGTCTGTGAATATTGTTGATGCATGCTTCTCAACAGACCACTGTGTTCTCATCTTTGCGGTAGTATTCCCGTCCATATAATCCAGCTTTGCGGACTGGTTGCGTTGGGCATCAACAGCATTGTTGAAGTTCATTATAAACATAACAAGGATAGCCCTGGACTGAGTATACCTCTTAAAAAAACTGTTCTGAGATTCAGAAACAGATGTCGTCTTTATCAGAGAACTGTTAGGAAAGTCCCTAAAGTATGCCGGAACCCAGAACTCTCGAGATTCGAACATAGAAACAAACCAGTCCGCGTCTTCAAGTTCATATGTTTCCATGACAGTCTTCCATTTGTCTTCAAACTCGGTGGGTTCAATCAACTCAGACCAAACACACGAATTCAAATCCTTTTTAAAATCAGAATTACCAAGTAGTGATTTAGGTACCTTTTCAGCGACTTTAGCCATGATGTGCCACATGCACCATCTATGACGTGTATCCACAAGAACATTTTCAACCGCTACTTTCATTCCCAAGTCTTGATCAGTAATAATCAACTTAGGAGACATTCCCATGCACTTGACAAACTGTTTGAAAAGCCATGAAAAAGAGTCTGCACTCTCACTACAAAGCAAACCAGCTCCAAAGGACACCGCACGCCCATGGTTGTCCTTCCCAGTGAATGGAGCAAATATCATAGAGTACCTGCACAACCAAATAACAAAGGATTAAATCATTAACATGTGGATATCGATGTGGTATGCTAATATGTAATAATAAACTGCAATCATAGCATAACAGAAAAATAAAACAATTTTAAGTGGACAACATTTACCTATTCGTTGAGTAGGTAGTGTCAAACGAGACAATGTCACCAAATTGCATGAAATTCTTCTTAGCAATAGGATCGCACCAGAATAAATGCATCAGTCGACTACGAGAATCAACCTCATACTCGTACGTGAAGGCGTCACAACTTTCCTTCTTCTTCTTCATCTCGTCTATTATCATTTGGGCGTCATATCCTTCAGCGTATCTTCTGATGTCCCGTGTGTAGTTACGTATGTCCAACACAGTACACCCAACGGACTCATATCCGCCCATCAATTCAGTCAACAGCTTGAAAGTGAGAGAAGGACCGATATTAGCACCAGCACAATCCGTAATAAATTTTTGGTGCACTGGATCAAGTTGACGATTTAATCTCATGAACTTCTGGTGTTGTACCAAAACCATGGGGTGGTTGTGTTCTTCGTTGAAGTGTTGAATGACATAACCACGGTCAGAATCGAATTTGAATGCAACCCGAGCATCACATCCACATTTTTTAGATTTACGTCGTCGTTTAGGTTGTTCATCGCTAAATTTCTGCTCACCTTCTCTGTTACACACCATGTAAAACCATATGGTAAGATCATCAACCTTCTTTGAACCGTTCTTCCTTGTGTCAAAACCGACACATCGACCATAATTCTCATAAAACTCAATGGCGTTGTCCAAAGTAGGGAAGCTACGACCAACAAAAGGTTTAATCTCTATAGGGCATTCTGGTGTATTTAAATCTGTAATAATAAAAAACAAAGACAATCAGTGGCTGGTTGATTGTCCTAAAATAATACAGGCAGTATAAAGTAGTGCTAAAAATTGTTACAGTATATAACATGTCATGCTAAGTGCATATTTGAGTCATACCTAAAGATGTCATAGTTGCCCCTTTACTAAGTAATATTCGTATCATTACTACTACTGATGAAAACTCAAAGATAAAAACAAAATATGATAACATTGTGTCATACTAAGTGCGGATTGAAGTCATACGAAATAATGGCATAATAAACAGATAAATAATTAATGATTGTAACATTACTAAAACAAAACGATAAATAATTCATGGTTGAATCATTATTAAAATTACAGTAACAAAAATAAAATCAAAACCTGTATTGTCAAGAATGTCATCGGGGGATGATTGATTATCTAGATGTGAAGTAGAAGGCGTTTCAGATTCCATTTCCAGAACGATTGAATCTGGAAACAAGAGCTCTATAAGTGTAACAAAGTGATGCAGCGACTGAATGTTATAAACGAAAATATGTATTTTTCGACATTGTGGAATGCAAACTCAAAGGCTGTGAAGAAGAAGACAAAACTGGAAACTAATTAGAAGGTCAAATGAATTAAAGCTCGTATGAATCTTCATAGAAGAAATGAAGGTGAGAAATTATGGATTGTAACACACATAACTCACGCTGATGATGAGTAAGTGGAGAGAGGAATAAGCAACATTATAGGAACTTCCAAAACAAACGAAAACAAGGATTGACCAAAGTGACCTTTTATGAATATAAATGATTAAATTAATATAATCTGACAAATAAATCTAGCCATTAGATAATTTAATCTTAAGATGATCAAGCCTAATCCTATGGATAATAAACCGTCTGTATTTCTTTATTTAAGGCCATTTTTGTTTTGATCAAAATCCTATATATATATATATATATATATATATATATATAGGGTAGTGATAAAATGCAAACTTATATATTGTACAAACTCAAAACTCTTCAACACAACTTCAATACAGTTTCAATACAATATCAGCACAGTGTAAAATTTCAAGATTTTAATGTCAACACAGTATCAACACAATATCAACACAACATCAATCATGACTTCCGTTGAAATTCTATTGACATTTTCCTGTTGATGTTTTTTTGTGATCTATTGACATTTTTCAACGGTCCAGATCAAAGTTTTGAGTTTGTACCATATTTAGAGTTTTCATTTAATCACATCCCTATATATATATATATATATATATCCTGTTTTTTAAAATTCAAACTGGGTCAACAAATGACGAGACAGTATCGTATTCTTCAAATTCAAATTGGGTCAAGAGGTTTGGAGAATGTATCATAGTGGACTAGTATTTTTATAGCCAAATCAATATAAATTTAAAGACTACTGACACATGAACTCAACCAGTTTATTATTATATCAACTCATATATACTTGGATTATTATTAGTGAAATGTAAATCTAATTGACTGAATTATGAAATCTACTTGTCCATAGTAGAAGAAAATAAAAATAAATAGAACTAAAAGTTTTAATAATTTTAACATACTACAATGTTAGATATTCCATCCATTCTATTAAAATATAGGCATATGATATAATAATAAAATTAAGATATGATAATAATAGTTAAAATAATGTTAGTGGATAATTTGATCTCCATTATTATTAGTGTTTTAATGGTGATATAAGTTATAAATAACTTAATGTATTGAGATAATTTATTGGAATAACTTTTTGTAAGTAGGGTGTCCAAATTTTTATGGAACAGACAAAATAAAATTCGCATATATTTTTATGGGATGAAGGCAATATTATTTTATGAATGGGCAGAATAACTTCTAATCCAATAGTATTGAGGCATTTTCGTAGACCTATATGTTAATAATGTAGATACATAGTGAAATAGTGGAGTAATAAAATACTGTAGGTTGGAAAATAAAGTGAAAATGGAACAATTTTTTATATATCATGTTCAACATTTTTTATTTTTAGGGTAAGATGTATATCATGGTCGTGTATGTGTGGTGAATGTTATGATTCCTTAGTCCCATTAAATATGCAATATTTGTTTTTCGGCACATGATATTAGGTAGTGTTGTTTTATTAGTTAATGAAAAGAGAGTAAAGTAAAAAGGAATAAAAAGTAGAAGAGTATTGTTTCTATTTTTAGAAACTGTTTCATATTTAATGAGACAAACTAAAAAAAAGAAAAAACGTTTTTTAATATGATATAGGAGTATTTAAATAAGCGGCTCCTTGTTCAACTACTTCTGACCCTTCTTATTTTTATTTTTAATTAAGTAACGGTTAAAAGATTATAAAAAGATGCACCTCTCCTAATGAGATTACGAATCTTCCTCTTTTCATTTATGAACGTCTGTTTAATTAGGGTCTGATTAGGATTATATTTTTATTTTATATTTTTTAATGTACATCAACTTCAAAGTTTGTCGGTTTTTTCCTTAAAATAAAAAATTAAACACATTTGGCAAAGTAATACTTAGGTGACACTCAACTCTAAGTAATAGGAGTACTACTTAAAAACTAGATACAGTTATCTGTCTATTTTAATGTAACTGAATTTTAATGTTAGTGAGAAAAATTATTTAAACTCATGATATTATGCGTCAAGTTTAAAGTTCATAGAAAAAAATACTTCCTTCGTCCTCAAAGAATATGCCCTTTAGATTCGATACGAGTTTTAATATAGAATTGGTAAAATAAGAGAGAGGTGGAAAAAAAAATGTAATTAAAATATTATTAGTGGAGATTCAGTCCTACCTCATTAGAGAAAAGACTTTCTAAATTAAAAAATGCATATTCTTATGAGACAAACTAAAAAGAAAAAATAAATATATATTCTTATGAAAGGGAGTGTGTGAAATTTTTTTTAAAAAAAATCATTATATTAGACATCAATAAAGTGACGCCGTATTTGTCTTATTAAATCAAGAATATGTATTGTCGGTTAACGAGGAGCCTCTTCTTTCAATTTTCAAAACAATGCATTAATAAATTATTCATCACCCCACCAATATATATCCACACCACACCAAGATTTAGATATTCAACAGACCCCTAAATATTGAAGATGTCAACCAACGTGGCTCTCTCTTCATCATCCTCAGCCGTGCCACCACCGCCTCAATGGATCGATCTGCCAGAGGATTTGACGGCGAATATCCTCCAAAGGTTGGGTGCTGAAGAGATATTGATGAGTGCACAGGCAGTGTGCACTACATGGTGGAGAGTCTGCAAGAATCCTGCCGTGTGGCACGTTATTGATT
Organism: Salvia hispanica; assembly: GCF_029641045.1. Taxonomy (NCBI): domain Eukaryota; kingdom Viridiplantae; phylum Streptophyta; class Magnoliopsida; order Lamiales; family Lamiaceae; genus Salvia; species Salvia hispanica. The sequence continues at coordinate 56,154,902 of NC_142695.1, forward strand.
TGGATTCTCGACAATGCGCAGCCAACAAATTTGAAATGATTTGTCGTAGCGCAGTGGATCGTAGCCAGGGACAATTGATCAAGCTAAAGCTTGTCTATTTTGAAGGGATTGTGTTGCCCAACTACATAGCTCAGCGGTAGAATTCTTCTTTCCTTAAATTTGCTCTAACAACAATATTTGGAGGTTAATTTTCTCTTTTTGACAGATCAAGTCAGCTTCGAAGCATGACACTATCAAACTGTAATCCAGCAGGAAATGCTTTGACAGAGACAATAAAAAAGCTTCCACATTTGGAAGAGTTGCATCTTTTCATAACATCAACTCTTGATCCCATTAATTGTGAAACCATTGGCATGTCTTGCCCTATGTTGACCTCTTTTGCATATACACGCTGCTGGGGCATGCCTTTGGAGTTTTCACGTCAAGCTGTAGCAATTGGAAAAACCATGCCTAATCTCCGGCATCTCAAGCTTTCTGAATATTTTCGTTTCGGTGAGAATGGACAGAAAGCGATTCTCGATGGATGCCTCCACCTTGAATTGCTTCATCTCGGGGGACGTTGTTATCGTGTTCTGCCAGGGGATTTAGGCAAAAGAGGTTTTGAGCTAATTAGTGATAATTCTGAGATTGAGTTGTCGTTTCGGGAGAAATTGTCTTGTATCTTGGGTCTTTAGTGATAGTTACGTTGTTGAGTCTTGAGTGAAGATGATTCAATTTTATGTGATGCGTACTTATGAATTAAGGATGACTTTTATGTAGTTCTTGAGCATTAATCATGAGACTTTTATTTTATTTAATTTTATTTGTTAGACTCGTATTTTGTTTGTACTATTCCTTACTAGTTTATAGAGTTGTCAGAAAGACTATGAGGTTTAATTTGATTAAATACTGATTCATCCAAACAGTGGTGTAAGGAAGTGTACTGATAATCATAACCAAGTACTCTTAATTAATTTCAAATTATGAAATTAACAACTATATCAATAATAACTAAGCTATCGTTAATAACTATATGAACACTATCATTTTCTCCGACATAAATATTGAAAAAATAGTCGTTTTTGCTCTAAACCAAGCTAATAATATATATTCCGCTCCCTCCCCTCCGTAAAAATAATGAAACCAATAAATTCGTGTGTTAGAATTCTCTTCTATCCATTACTAATAACGCTTTATAACTAATTAATGCAATTTGACATTCTCTGCTTGTAATTAAAATCAGGAATCCGAGAGGTCGTGAGAAGCTTGACAGTATCTTTATAATAATTAAATATAGGAATTCGAAAGGTCATGAGTTGAACCGAGGAGCCATTTATATCATCATCACCCACCAGCATTAATATTAATCAGAAAGGAAACAAAATCCAAATCCAGCGCTCCGATGACCCAATCCAGACCTCCAGCTCCACCATCGCCACCGTGGATCGAACTGCCTAATGATTTGACGGCGAATATCCTGAAAAGGTTGGATGATGAAGAAATTGTGGAATGTGCACAGAATGTTTGTAGCTCATGGCGGAGAATCTGCAAGAAACCCTCGATGTGGCGCGTCATTGATTTGGATTTTCGACGCCATGAGCTCCGTAAATTTGCTAACTTTCACTTTAACCGTGAAGTTGAAAAATTTAAGAACATTTGCCGTCGCGCACTGGATCGTAGCCAGGGACAATTGGTCGAGCTAAAGATAGCTGCTTATAGAGTGGATGTGTTGCTAGACTACATAGCCGATCGGTATGATTCTTTCCTTTGAGTGGATTCAGTTGATTTTAGATGTCTGATTAATGGAATTGCTTATGACAGATCAAGCCAGCTTCGAAGTCTTGAATTCATAGAGTATAATTTTCCAACTTCTCGTAATTTGATTCTGGCAATAAGAAAATTTGCGCAATTGGAAGAGTTGCACATTACTAACACACCGCCACTGCTTGATCTCGTAGATTTTGAATGCATTGGCATCTCTAGTCCCGCGTTAAGATCATTTACATACGACAACCGCTGCTTTAGCTTTACAGATTTTTCAGAACATGCTGTAGCAATTGGAAAAACAATGCCTAATTTGCATCATCTCCGACTTTGCTATCAGTGGATGGGAAATAATGCGCTTGAAGCGATTCTTGATGGCTGCCCCTGCCTCGAATCACTTGAGCTTGAGCAATGTCCCGGTCTTGATCTACAAGGTTCTCTTGGCAAAAGATGTTCTGATAAAATAAAAGATCTCAAGTTCAATCCTTTTAATTGGGATGATGACAGTGACTCCTCAGATTTGGAGCATGAAACCTTCTATCATGGTGATTATAATATTTATTAATATTGATAAGATGCTGATAGGCCCGAGAGATCAAGTGTCTTTACTTTTATGTAGCTTAAATATTGCAAGATGATTCTACCTGGTCTTTTCCATATGGTTTTCTATTTGGCATCTTATTCCACGTATATTATTGTATTTTTATCTATCTATCTAACTACTCCATCTTTCTCTGTGGATGATATGATGGAGATAGACATCTTTGATCAATCTTGTTCTTGATGTTAAATTTTGTGGTTTTCTATTTATATTTCTCTCTGAAAAATTGAATAATTCAGTATTTCTCTATGCATGGATGAAGTTGAGTGGACTTAGAAATCCAAAATAACTCCTTAATTAACGCCCATCACCTGACCCATAACACTCCTTCGGACGTCGAACTACACAATGGTCATGTCGTGTGTGACGACCAAATTAATAAGAATAAATGAGACTTAGAGAAAAAAATGATAGAATTATAAATTTCCAATTCACGGGTCATGCCAAGGTGCAAATATTACTCTAGTGCATAATCAAGACCAATCAATAACTATTAGTACTAGATCTTAAATTGAGTTGGCAAGATTAAAATTTCCGGATATCATAATACGATACACAAAATATTAACAAATGAGTAATATCGTCAATTTGTTGGATTCATAGTCCTCGTTATGTCTAACACAATTAAACGAGTATATCGTATATGTATTATATTTAGTAAAAGATATGTTGATATTAAATAAATATACTATTAAAATTCAAAATAACAAATAACAAATTTCATCGTCTAATCGTTATTGAAACATTTACAATTCTCGCTATAATAATTTTTCAATATGCTTGATCATAAAACAACGTAAATAATTTAATATATAGAGTGAAATACTAATTTGCTTTTGAATTTTAATGGCTACTAGTCTACTACACGCTAGTAGAATTAAATAAATAAAATCATTTGTAATCAGACGACGAACCGCTTATTAATAAAGACAATGAAATCATATCCCCCAAATCTACACACACACCATGAAGCCACGAAACCCTAAAAAATCGAAGAAATGCAACAGGAGATCTTCATCTTTACCCTCATCCCCGCCTCCTCCACTTTTGCCGCCGTTGATCGAGCTACCGGAGCATCTGACGGCAGATATTCTGCAAAGGCTGTATACGGAGGAGATAATCGACTGTGCGCAGTACGTTTGCAAGACTTGGTGGAGAGTCTGCAACGATCCCGACACGTGGCGCTCTATAGACTTGGACTATCGACGTCCCGCCGCCCGCGATTTCGGCAGCATTTGCCGTTGCGGTAGCTTCAATCATAATAAGATTCGCCGTTGCAAGGGCAGGAAACATGACGACATTTGCCGTTGTTGGGTGAACAAATTCGAGTACCTTGTCCGTTGCGCGGTTGATCTAAGCCGGGAAACCTCCTCGAGCTAAAGATTAGCGTTTGGACGTGGATTCACTTGCTAGACTACGTAGCCGATCGGTACAATTCTATCATTTCATATCATATCTGGTGCTTTGATCAATTAATTGAGTTTTGTATAATTTTTTGGATTTTGTGTGTATTTCTCTTATATGCCTTTGAAGTTTGAACTAATTTTGGCAGCTTAGAAGAACTATGTTGATTGGTGTTTGCTTTTCTCTTATGCCTTCGATCTAATTTTGGCAGACAAAAGGTTACAAAATTGGTTGCTAGATATTCTAAGAAAGAGGCCATACTTTTTTCTCCTGATTTCCTTATTCAAAGCCCTTGTGTTTTTTTATCTTTGCTAGATGAGAAATGTGCATTTCACTTTTTTGCTGTCTTTTTCGTTTGTGCTGGTTATAGTAGTTTAGGTAGGGAAAAGCCTTATAACAATCTCATTGTTGTTTCTATAAAATTTTCAGCTTGTATGATGATATTATGCTTATTATCTTGTGTATGGTTATTTTTCAACCTTTCTGAATTTTGATTTTCAGTACATCATGTGATTGTTTAGTTCTTAGTATTACCACTCTTTGTACTGCTTCAATGTTCCTGGTGTGTTGTTTCGTAGGTTTAGCACCTCTATTTATGGTCCCATTCTTTCATTTTGCTGAGTGTCTAGTTTGCTCTATGTTCCACAGATCATGTCAGCTTCGATGCCTTACAGTTTTAGTGTGTGATAATTATGGTGCAACCGCAGAAAATTTGATTTCTGGTTATAATAAAACTGCCACAATTGGAAGAGCTGCACCTTATGATGAATCCAATGCTCATATCCAATGAGTTTGAAACCATTGGGATCGCTTGCCCAATGTTGAAGTCGTTTTCATATCATAATTGTTTGAGCAAAGATGCATATTCTCCAGAAGGTTTAGAATTTTCAGAGCATGCTGAAGCAATTGGAAAAACCATGCCTAATTTGCGCCATCTCAGACTTTGTGAACATCGGATGGGATACAAGGGGTTGGAAGCGATTCTCGATGGCTGCCCCCACCTCAAATCACTTGATCTTCGGCCATGCTCCGCACTTGACAAAGTCAATAAAGTCACTTGTAGTGATTTTGATTCTGATTCTGATTCTGGCCAAAGACGTTCCGCTCAGCAAAGAAAAGATCTGTGGCTCCATACCGACTCTATCAGTTTAATGGATTGGATAATGAAACGGAAGAATAACTATGATTATCATCCTAAAAATGTTTATCGTTCATATTGTTGTGATGATATTCGAGGTGAATATTATTAGTTGTTGTGGAAGTTTTGATGGTTATTAGTACTATTTCTAGTCTTGAAGGTTGTTATGAGATTTTGTTGGAGGTTTCATTGTATCTCCCATTTTGCCTCGTATCTAGTGAGATATTAATGGTTTAGTACTAATATTGATTATGTCTAATAATTAGTACATTTGTGTTTTGTCTTTAAAAATAAGATTTGAGCAATTGTTCTTAAGATATTGAACTAGTTTTGGCAACTTAGAACTATATATGTTGATTTCAAACTTGTAAGTTTTGTGTTTTACTGTAAAACTTAGTGAAACTTCAAGAGTACCAAAATAAAAGGCATGCTAACAAAGAAATTTTGGTGTTATAATTGAAGATTTCTTATTAATTGCACTTGTGTTGCTGTCTCTGGTGTTTGTACAACCTAAATATTTATGGTGTGGTGATTCTTGCTTTTAGAACCTCTATTTTTGTGGGGTTTCCAGAATAACTGATATAGTCTATGTTCAAATCCTTGACAGATCAACTCAGCTTGTTGCCTAACACTTTCGGAACATGGTATCATGAAATTGCTTTGGCTCGCACAATTGGAAGAGTTGCACCTTATTGTGATGCCAGTGCTCACTCTCAAAGATTTTGAAAGCATTGGCATCTCTTGCCCTATGCTGAAATCATTCACCTACTACAACTACTCTTGGGAGCCTCAAGAATTTACAGAATATGCACCATCACCGACTTTCCGTACATCTTATGGAAAATAAGGGACTAAAAGCAATACTTGATGGCTGCCCCCACCTCGAGTCACTTGATCTTCAAGGATGTGCCGGTCTTGATCTTAAAGGGGCTCTTGGCGAAAGATGTTCTAATCAAATCTGTGCTCGATTTATTAGAACCAAGTTTTCAGCTTGAAGATTGGGATAATGAGTACTTACTTGTATGTTTTCGACAATGCTGAATTCTGTTACAGTGATGTTGAATATGATCGTGATTATTATTAGGATGGCTGCGATGAACTTTGATGGTTTTTACTATTTCTAGTCTTGAAAATGATAGGTTGGTGAATGACGATGTTGTTTTTGTTTTATTGATATAGTTGTTGGACTTGGCATCAAATTTGAGCTACTCTAATCTATTTTTTTAAGTTCTATAGTTTTGACGACATTAACCCGTTTGTTCCTTTGTTGTGTTGAAAGTTTCTTAGCCTTTAAATTCGCAAAACTTTTCAGTCACATAGTTAACATGCTTGCACTAATATCTTGGATTTTATAAATCAACTTCAAACTCGGTCGTATATTTACAATATAATTATACATCAAAATCATTAATCTCAACGATGACCATAATATGAAATCATTATAGATCATTATTCTCACTCAAATGAGATGGTTCACCGCCTATGTGCGATCTTGTCTTTACATTTTTGTTCAATTGTGTATGAAACGCCGTAACCTTTATTTTCGAATTCAGCTTCACAATTATGTTCGATATCACCAACCAACTACGCTAAATTTCTTATTTTCCCTTCTCGTTAAATTATTCAATCATTTTTTCAGTATACCTTATCATACTCAAAGGAACGCCGAAACCTCAATTGACGGAGAATATCCTGCAAGGCCGTTTCATCCTCAGCCCCTATATCATATTTTAACAAGCTTGTACAAAAGTTAAATTATAGATTTTGAAAATCATCTTCAAAATTCTGTCATCTTTACAATTATAGACCAAAATTATTATTCACAAAGAAACCTTTGTTGATCATATCTATATTAAATGAAAGATGGGGACTATTATTCATTGTAAGTAAGAGTTAGGCCCGTCAAAATGGATATTGGGTATTTGATCCGATATCCAAACTCGAAAAAGTCGGATAATTGGATACCCGAAACCCGATTTTTCGGGTATCGGATCGGGATCGGGTAGTGAGAATTTTGGATTATCGGGTATCGGGTTACCCGATATCCGATCGGGTATACCCGAATTATCCGATTTATCCGATTTATTTTCTAAAATGTAATTTAATTTTTTAACTACAATTTAATTAATACTTAATAGTTAGTGTATAAGATATGTAATGTAATTTTTTTTATTGTATTTTAATTTCATTGACTTGTGATATTTTGAATTTTTGATGATATTATTGTTAGATCTTGATTCTTATGAATTATTAAATTGTGGATTTATAAAGGTTGAATGTTTGAACTTATGAATTTTGATGGTTATCGACTTATTGTGGATGAATAAAAGATGTTAATATGTATAACTTATGAATTTTGTATTTTTCAAAGTTTGTAGTTATTTTCTTTTAAATTCGAACTATTACAAGAATTTTGTATTCCTATAAATTTGTAGTTATTTTCTCTTAAATTCGAGCTACTATAAAAATTTTGTATTTCTAAAAGTTTGTAGTTATTTTTACTTGAATACTAGTACTTCAACTTTTTATTGAATTTGAATTAAATAATATTAAATAAATTCTAAAAGTTTGTAGTTAATTTTTTTAAAAAAAATCAAAATCAAAATCACAATTGGGACTGGATACCCGATTTCTCGGGACTGGATACCCGAGTCGGGTATCCGAGTACCCGAAATCAAATTCGGGTCGGGTATCGGGTATTGGATTTTTGGAATTTCGGGTCGGGTACCCGAAATTTTCGGATCGGGTATCCGCGGGTACCCAATTTGACAGGCTCTGGAAGACCAATTTAGGTAGTTTTGAGTGTTTTGGGTGTATATTAAGTGTACTCATTTGTGTTATGAGGAGAACAATTCCCTAATATGACAGAGAACATTTCTTTTCCAAGGTTACCAACCCATTATTTAAATCGGCGTACATTAATCACAATAGAAGAAGTGCGAGCGATTGAGCCGCCTCTTATTTCAATTTTCATGATATTCCCATCAATTTGATGATTTTAATTTTGAGTGAGGCTAAATGGCCATAATGTGGCCAGTCACATACTTAAAAAATTAATAAAATATAGTGTAGTTATTGCTAATTCATCAAAATCAGTTTACCTCAAAAACATCAAATATATTAGGACTTTTGTACCCTTTTATTTGAATTACAACATTTGTGTTGTTGTGATGTTTAACTATTTTTTATAACTTTTAATTATTATGCAGTAGTTTATCTACATCAGTTTTATTTCCTTTTATTATTAATTTATACGTATACTATTTATTAAACATATTATAGATTGATTCCATGTTATGAAATGATATATTCAATAAATATTAATTAGCTTTTTATTATTGAACCATAACATAATTTATTAATATTTAATAATAAGCATTATCTTGAAATCAATTAATCATATACTAATGCATTTTTCCATTTTTTATTATTTGAATGATTATAAATTCAAACTTATCTTAAATTCAATTGAAGGTTCAATTGCTCTTCGACTCAATTTATTAATTAAAAAATTTTAATTGATCTTTATATTTAATGAAATAATTTAGTGTTTTAGTCGTTCTTAGATTCATTATATCTTCATTTAGTTGAATAATTAAAATTTCAATTGATACTATATTCAATTTGAATTACTGAAATATTTATCAATTGAATTTAGTACAATAATCATTATATTTGCAATTGCATTTATTTAAAATTACAATCACAACAACTTTATGATAAAAAGTAATGCACTTTTCATATAGGCAAAGTAACAACTACCATCACCCATGTATGCCCAAAATGAGAGGTAATTGAAAATACGGAAAGAAGTCCCTCCAAAAAAATAACATCTTGATATTATGTTTTTTACATTATTTTGAACAATTTAATTTAATTTGAATTTCTTTTGTAAGAGTATAATTTTTATTTGTAATAATATAGTTAAAAAATAGAAGAAAACATTAAAGAATACTATAAGTATTCATTTTGATAGAAATAAAATTTTGTAATTAATTTGATACAAGTACTATAGTTTAGTAATCATTTATAAAATTAATCTTAATTATCATAGTTTTAGAAGTAATTCCATCATTGATCATCAGCTAGCTCATTTTAAATGTAAGTGATTAATTTATACTATCATCATTACTATTTTTAACATCTTACTATGTACAAAGTAAAATAATAAGTAAAAGTACTAAGCTAAAATAACGGTAATGATAATGGTAATGGTAATGGTAATGGACTAACGGTATTATGGAGTAGCACATATTATAATCTATATTAACAATAATAATATTAATCACTATTATTATTAGATTATATCACAACTTGGAATTGGAAAGTATATTAATATATAAACTATTATGATATGATTACGTATTTTCAAAATATAATAGTAGTATATTATAGGCTCATATATTAATATACTAATGCTGGGAAGGATTTTGATATTTGTAAGAGGGTGGGAGATGGTAGAGACTTACAGACAGGGAATTGGAAATTTTATGTTTTTAAAAAATATTGTCTATTTAAGATTTAATGAATTTTTAAAATAAAATTAAGTTAGAACCTAACACAGTGTGTTTAAATTAAAGAGACAAAGATAATTATGTAAATACAACTACTATATATCATACTATATAAAACAATAATTAGTATATTGATTTAGGAAGTTATATTTTATGCACGCTATGTTTATAGTATAATCAATACTTTTAAAATATAACATGATAAAAATATTATAGGCTATATGATTGTGTCACAAATTATAAGCTATTATTGATTTCAATTTTAGTGTGGTATAATAGATAAATATTTAAAAAAAGATAAAACTTAATCTTAAAATAAAAAATAGTTTAAAAATAAATCACTGAAAATAGAAAATTAAAAAATGGATGAATTAAAAAAGAAACGTAAGAACCAGATTAGAGAAATGAAATCAATAAAAACAACTATAATTAAATAGAAAGGGTAATAGTGTAAAGTTATTAGAGCATTAAATGAGGTGTTTGAATCATTAATAGCCATAACATAAAAAATTTACTAGAATACCATTTTATGGCTAGCCATAATGTGGTCATATAGCATTACCCTTCAATTTTCATGATTTTCCCATCTATTTATCTTTTTTCAACACTAAAATGCTTTTAATTTGTTCTCAATTTTACTCTTTTAATAGATCATGTCGGCTTTTATGACTTTACTTACACTGAACTATGATACAACAAGAAACTTCAACAATTGGAAAAGTTACACCTTCTCATCATTGTCTTCACTTGCCCAATATTGAAACCACTCACGTATAGTCTTATACCAACCGTCGGATTTCAAATAAAGAATATAGTTCATTCAATCAAATAAAAGCCAACATGTATGTTGAAAATGTACCGTTTTAAGTGGCACAAGGAAAAATGAAATTTATATGAGTCGCTCAAACTCATTTATTGAATTTGTCCCTATTTAATTAATCCATAGAACAGGAATAAGAAGGGTCGTGGGCAGTTACCGAAGAGCCTCTTATTTAAGTTTTCAATAGTACATTCATGGCAATTGTCACTAGCATGTGCGTACTCCCTTCGTTCTAAAAAAAATATGTGCACTTTTAATTTTCACTATAATAATGTAAGTTTCACTATCCACTAATATTAATTTAACTACCATTATTTTCATTTCTCTTTGCTTTGTCATACTTTACTCTTCTCTCTCTTTCTTTAACAATTATGTCTTAATTCTCGTGTCATTTCCATTACTCACATTTTTATGGGATGGAGAGAGTATATATAAGTACAACCATGAAGTATCTCAAGTATTTTCCAAACCATTAATTATTGAATATGTTGAGCAAGGGAGCAAAATCGGAATTGAGCGAGCTGATGATCCAAACTGACCATGCAATTCCCACGGTGGCTGATTCTTCATCATCCTCAGCCACGCCTCCGCTTCCATTATCGCCTCCATGGATCGAGCTGCCCGAGGATTTGACAGCGAATATCCTGCAAAGGTTGGATGTTGTCGAGATACTGGAGAGTGCACAGAAAGTGTGCGCTACATGGTGGAGAGTCTGCAAGAATCCCGCCATGTGGCGTTATTCATTTGGATCATGGACTCTGCGAAAGCTACAATCCGGAGAACATTTGCCGTTGCGTAGTGGATCGTAGCCAGGGACGATTGCTTGAGCTAAAGCTTTCCGGTTGTGAAGTCGATGGCTGGCTAAACTACGCGGCTGACCGGTACTTTGGTGCTTACTATTTTTGGTGTTTGGTTTATTTTTTGTGCTTTAATTTGATTTCTAAATATCTCAGTAACGCATCAAAAAACATTCTTATTGTTACCCAAATAAAATTAGAGAATGCAAATGAAAGTGTCATAAAAAACCCAAAAGCTAAGTTAATTTATCATTAATTTAACAACACTTTCTTTTGTGTCATAAATTGTTGTTAGTTTTTAAAATTTTCTGATGCAGGTAATTGTGTTTCAATTTTTATTTCCACATAATAACTTATTTCTTGGAACAACTTCAATTTTTGATCCAAGGCATAAGTTGAGTGAATACTTTTGTGTAGGCCTGTCAAATTGGATACCCGCGGGTATCCGATCCGAAAATTTCGGGTACCCGATCCCAAATTTCCTAAAATCTAATACCCGATATCCGATCCGAAAATAATTTTGGGTACCCAAATACCCAACTCGGGTATCCAGTCCCGAAAAATCGGGTATCCAATCCCGATTTTGGATTTTAATTTTAATTTTTTTATTATTTTTTAAGAAAATTATCCATAAACTTTTAAATCAAAATTTTAAAATAATAAAATAAATACATAATTTATTATATTTAATTAAAAAAATCGGGTAATTCGGGTAATTTGGGTATACCCGATCGGGTATCGGAAAACCCGATACCCGATAATCCAAAAATTCTATACCCGAACCCGATCCCGAAACCCGAAAAATCGGATATCGGATATCCAATTACCCGATATTTCAGGTTTGGATATCGGGTATCCAATTCCCGATATCCATTTTGACACCCCTACTTTTGTGCTCACTATTTAGTGAATACTAAAAAGGCTTGCTACAAACATTAAAATGTTGGTAATATATGATTGTCATTAATGCTTTGCAGCAATGTATAGACTTAAAAGTTTTAAATCCAAATATATAGCCTTAGAAGAACAAATTAAATGATTGGAAACCAACTTCTTGCAATTCTATTTTATTAATACTTGCAATATTTTTTGTGTGCTTCCCATGCTTTCTTCTTACAAGTTTCCTCTGGTTTTTGGTTTTGATATTCTTCTCCTGTAATCAACAGATCAAGTCAACTACGATGCCTTACAATCAATGTATATCGTATAATAGACAAGAGTGTTTTCGCTGCAGCGATAAAAAAACATACAAAATTGGAAGAGTTGCATCTTACGATGATGATGCCAAATCTCAATCCTCAAGATATTGAAAGCATTGGCATCTCTTGCCCCATGTTGAAATCATTTACGTATAACAACCTTTTGGGTGCTCATTACGAAGAATTTACAGAGCATGTGGTAGCCATTGGAGAAAACATGCCTAACTTGCGTCATCTCGGATTTTTTAAACTTCAGATTGAAAACAAAGGACTGGAAGCGATTTTCGATGGCTGCCCCCACCTAGAATCGCTTGTTCTTCAGCATTGCTCCGGATTTGATCCACGAGGGGGTCTAGGCAAACTAAGTTCTGACCAAATAAAATATATTCCTGTTGATGACCCTGAGCCTTTTGACTTGGATGCCTTGTCTTTCTTGCAAGGCGACTTCTGTGACAGTGACTAAGAATTTGATCCTGATTTTATTAGGATTGAAGATTTTGATGGTTCACTTTTATGTTAGTTTGGTGAAGGATGATGCAACTTTTTTTTTTTTCAAGTGGTTTTAATTGGAACCATTCTTGCAGTCTGTTTTTCGAGCTATTTACATCTCACTGTTATTCATATTTGGAGTTTGTTTACTCCCTCCATCCCATAATAGGAATCATATTTGGTGTGGATACGTATTTTAAGATGTAAAGAATGGTCGTTGGAAAATTTAGTGGCTTTTTTTATTTTGGTTTTGTAGATTGTGAGTGAAGTGAGTTAATGGAACGTAGAACTTACTTACCATTTATATTAAAAATGAAATGTAACTTTTATAGTGGGACATATCGAAATGACAAAATGAGACTCTTATTGTGAGATTGAGAGAGTACGACTAAAATTCAATACTGGCTTTGCAAAACATGTTATATTTAACGAAATTGGAATCATATACATACAAATTCCATAAAGTGAACAAATTTTTCGGTGGGTGATTGTCTTCGCAGCCTCTTCGTTTTGGAGATCTTACCACGACCGCTGCCATGAGCATCACCAAGCCCACGGCGTTTTGGAGAACACTAGAGCGGATATTAGGGCGGATGATCATCCGACCATTATGAATGCTTTTACTGTGTTGTTTTATTTAAATGTTATCTAATTTGAGATTTTCAACAAGTGAAATGAAATTATTAAGTGAATACTATTATAAAAAAATTCACAATCAATATATAATTGCTTTAGCCATATTTAAATTTAAACAATATAAATACATATTACTACCTCCGTCCACGAAAATTTGTCTCATTTTTCCATTTCCGTCCGTCCCCCAAAATTTGTCTCATTTCACTTTTACCATTTTTGGTAGTGGACCTCATATTCCACTAACTCATTTCTACTCACATTTTATTATAAAACTAATATATAAAAGTAGGACCCACATCCACTAACTTTTTCAGCTCACTTTCCATTACATTTCTTAAAACCCGTACCCGGTCAAACCGGGACGAATTTTCGTGGACGGAGGTAGTAATATTTATGAATGATTTCAAGAGGCTCAATTGTTACCTATTGACTAGCGATTGGACATATTACAATTTATGTTTTAAATGCCTCTTGTATTATTATTTTATTTTATTTTTAAAATAATTATCCAGTCTTGATCCACAAGGGGCTCTAGACAAAAGATGTTATGCTCAAATAAAAGATCTAACGCTTGATTTTTCGAATTGCCGTTTTAGCGGCATGATTATTGGGATGGCTCTGATGACTAGTTATCACATTTATTAGAGTGATTAATAGTTAATGCTAGTATTGTATGAAGATTTTAATGGTTATTATTATTTCTACTCTTGATAAAATGCTAGGTTGGTGAACAATAATGTTACTACGTTGTTTTATTTAAATGTTGATTTGAGTTTTTCAAGAAATGAAATTATCAAGTGAAATACTGAAATAAAAGTTTTCAAAATTAATACTCCCTCATCCCATTAGAAATGAAATATTTGCTTTGGAAGATTTAATTTTGGTTATTAGTATAGAATTGGAGGAATATAATTTCATCCGTAGTAAGCCATGAATCACGACTAACGTCTCCGAACAATGTCGAGCCCTAATTCATTCTATGCCGTTATTAGTTAACTTGAAACTCATCGTATTTATAATACCAAAAGAGCATTTCACATAAATAAAAAAAGAGCCAGGCCCCAATAGAAGAGGTGAAATCATTCATTCTTTATTAGTAGTATTAATTAATTTAAAACTCATTTATTCAATTTGACTATTTTTATTTATAGTAGTACTAACATGAATAAGAAGGGTGGTAGGCATTTGAATCGAGGAGCCTCTTATTGTAATTTCCAATACCCTATCTGAATAAATTAAATGAAATAGCTTGACTTTGAGAAAGCTGGCTGTTTTTCCAATAGAGAGAAGAGAATCATGGAGAGAATGATAAATATTAATTTAATTTATTTGGTTGATAATAATAACAAAAAACTCAACACATATTTATAATATTTTTTATAAATTACGAAAGCGAATCAAAATAAATCAAATTTTAGAAGTAAATAAAACCATAACAATTAAATAATACTAAAATATAAATAAGCTAAATAAATACACGGAGAGAAAATAAATCAAAAGCAAATCAAATCCTAATGATGAAAGTAAATAAATATACGGGATAAAATATTAGGTCCCTATTACAAACCCACACCCAAACATTATTCTTATTCCCCTTTGAAAAGATGGCCTCTTCATCCTCAGCCGCAATTCCGCCCTCGCCGCCATGGACCGAACTGCCGGAGGATTTGACGGCAAATATCCTGCAAAGGCTGCAACACACTGAAGAGATACTGAAGAGTGCGCAGAGAGTGTGCACAACATGGTGGAGAGTCTGCAAGAATCCGACCATGTGGCGCGCCATTAATTTGCACTATCGACGTTGCGCACTTGTTGACGAATTTGAGAGCATTTTCCGTTGTGCAGTGGATCGCAGCCAGGGACAATTGGTCGAACTAAAGCTAGGCTGTTTTGAAGGGGATCGCTTGCTAAACTACTTCGTCGAGAGGTATCATTCTCTCTCTCTTTACAATGCTTACTGTTTCATTTACCTCTGTGCTCTAATATTTTTCTTACACCAAATTTCAATTTTGAATTTCTCTTATCAATAATCCTATTTCATATTTATAATTTTTGGCCTCCAATTTCCATTCACTTACCTAATGCACAATTTATTTTTACTAAGCCAACTATGTTGATTGTTGAAGGATGATTAATACTAATAATGATTATGGCTAATAATTAGCTTGTGTTTTGAATTTAAAAATAAGATTTGAGCAATTGTTCTAAGAAATTGAACTAATTTTTGGCAACTTAGAACTATATATGATGATTTCAAACTTGAAAGGTTTGTGTTCTAAAACTTAGTGACACTTCAAGAGTACCAAAATAAAAGGTGTGCTAATCAAAGAAATTTTGGTGCTATAATTGAAAATTTTCTAATTAATTGCACTTGTGTTGTTGTCACCTGTGCTTGGACAACCAAAATATCTATGGCGTGGTGATTCTTGCTTTTTGAACCTTTCTTTTTTGTGGGCTTCCCGGAATAACTGATATGATCTATGTTCAACTCCTTGACAGATCACCTCAGCTTCGATGCCTAACACTTGCGGAATATGATATCATAGGAATTGATTTCGCTCGCGCAATGAAAAAAGTCCCACAATTGGAAGAGTTGCACCTAATTGTGATGCCAGGACCCACTCTCAAAGACTTCGAAAGCATTGGGATCTCTTGCCCCATGTTAAAATCATTCACCCACTTCAACTACTGTTGGGAGCATCTAGAATTTACAGAGTATGCTGTAGCGATTGGAAAAACCATGCCTAATCTGCACCATCTCCGACTTTTCGGACATCATATAGAAAATAAGGGACTTAAAGCAATTCTCGATGGCTGCCCCCACCTTGAGTCACTTCATCTTCGAGGATGCTCCGGTCTTGATCTTAAAGGGGCTCTTGTCAAAAGATGTTCTAATCAAATACGAGATCTGTGGCTCGATTTAACCGAACCAAATTTTCAGCTTGACAATTGGGATGATAAGGTCTCATGTGTTTTCGATGATGCTGAATATGATATTGATTATTATTAGGATGGTTGCGATGAACTTTGATGGTTATTACTATTTCTAGTCTTGAAAATGCTAGGACGTTGGTGAACGATAATGTTGTTTTGTTTTATTGAAATGGTTGTTGGACTTGGCATCATATTTGAGCTACTCTATCTATTTTTTTAGTCCTTTTGTAGTTTTGACGACATTAACTCAGGTGGTTTGTTGGGTTAAAAGTTTCTTAGCCTTTAAATTCGCAAAACTTTTTAATTAGTCACATAGTCATGCCTGCACTAAGGAATGTATTATATTGCTAACTATTTAAATTGTTAACTCTGTCAATGTTGTGTATTTTAAAAATGTCAATACGGTAATATTAAAATATCAACACATTATATAGAAGTTCAACAAAATTATGTGTTGACATTTTAATGTCATCGTATTGACATTTTTAATACACAGCGTTGATGAGTTAGCAAGTTTGCCACTTAAGAAAGTTAGCAATTGATCACACCCCTTGCACTAATATTTAGATTATATAAATCAACTTCAAAATTGTCATATATTTACAATATAATTATACATCAAAATCATTAATCTCAAGGACGATCATAATATGAAATCAATATAGATCATTATTCTCACTCGAATGAGATGATGGCTCACCGCCTATGTGAGAAAGTCTCTGATTCTGGCCAAAGATGTTCTGCTCGGGACAGAAAAGATCTGTGGCTCCATACCGACTCTATCAGTTTAATGGATTGGATAAAAAAACGGAAGGATAGATATGATATTGATTCTGAATATGTTATTCATCTTTACTATTGTAGTGATGATATTTGACGTGAATATTATTAGTTGTTGTGAAGGTTTTGGTGGTTATTACTATTTCTGGTCTTGAAGGTTGTAATGAGATTTTGTTGGAGGCTTCATTTATATCTCCCATATTTCTTGGTATGTAGTGAGATATCAATGAACGCCTTTCTCTCGTTTATTAGTTGCAATGTACAGCTTATGACGCTGCTCTCATTTTGAATTCACTTGAGGCTACCTAACTCCAATAGATATACTCCACAATGTTATATTTGATTATATGACTTTAATATATCTTGATGATTCTGCTTTTGTTATTGTCCATTTTTGGTGTTTTCAAACACCTATAGGAATGACTTCTTTGTCTACAGATAGTGTATACTGTCTTCCTTCTGATGTAGTACTACTCCCTCCGTCCTATAAATTAGGTCATACTTTTCTTTTTAATTTGTCCTACAAAAGATGTCACATTTCCCCTTTTGGAAAAAGTTCTCTCTCAAATAAATATAAAAATTATATTTTCTCTCTCCATTTAACGCACAAAACAAAACTTCCTAAAATCTCGTGTCGTCCCACAAGTGTGACATCTTTTGTGGGACGGAGGGAGTACTATATATTAAGAGAATAAGAGTTGTTTCCTTTGGGAATTTTTTTTTTTTCACATTTGGTTCACAAGAAGTAACGTTGGATGGTAAATATTTGACGATTGGCAATTTTTTATAAGTGGATGAGACCTAGTCTTAAATATCTCAATTTAGGGAACAATATGAAAAGCCATTATGTGTATCGATTGTGCCTAAGAAATCATTCATTGCCTTAATTGCACGGACTATTTGACACCTCTCTCCCTCCATGGCTCCATCTCTCTCTATCAGATATCATTCATTGCAATTGGATGCATGAACGTAAAAGTACCAGTATATCCGTTTACTAAAAATAGAAACTTTTAAAATCACACAAATTTTAATGTAACATTGAGAAAGAAAAAGTGTTAGAACAAAATGAGTCTCCCCTCGTTAAAGAAGTTTCCTAAGGTGGAAAGATTCTATTTTAATGATACAGACCAAAAGAAAGAGTTGTATTTTTATGAATCGGATACTTAACTCATTCATTTAAGTTCTACTGCATGTTTGTGTGCATGCACATTATACATACATACAAAATCAGGAATAAAATATCAACCACAAAATTCGGAATATATGGGGGCACTCATATTATATACTGAAACTGAACTATTTGTAATTTGGTCGAATTGCTGGAGTTATGCAAGATTGCTTGAGCCGTTACATTTCAAAATGAAACTGCCGATTGTAATGCAAAATAACTATTGGAATTTATTTTTTAATTGTTCATTATTGATATTTGAAAAACAGATTAGAATTTCAATTAAATTATTTTTAACCTAAAATGACATTTTTATAAATATTTCTAAAACTTGCTTTTTACTAATATGTACTAGTGTCACACCCGTGCAATGCACGGTTCATTTATTTTATTGGCACTAATTTTAACTTTTTAGTAAGATAAAAATAAGTAGATAAAATTAAAAATAAGATTTAAAATAAAAATAAAATGAACACCCATGTTGATTAGAAGTTAGAACACTGTTGGATCTCTATTGCCGAGAATATGGTCACACATAACAGAAAATATAAATTTGATTTTGAAATTTATAATTAAACTATGTAAATAAACGATATTCATATTTCGATTTTGTTAAATTTTGAAATTTATGACTGCTGATTTAGTTACTTTTGTTACGTATGTGTATATATATATTTTTTCATATGTTTAGGGATTGATTGATATTGTTAATTGATTTTTCGCTATCCTCAAATCTAAAATAAAAATAATTATATAAAATAAATAGAAAATTATAATAGTATAGAAATATGTCAAAAAATTATTTCTCACATTATAATTCATCGGTTTCTTCCAATGATTCTATCCTAAATAATGCGTAAATTAAGAAACATTAGATGTCAATTAACCTTGATTAAATATATCAATCTAGAATGTGATTAAATAATATACATACAACAATGAATAAATATATAAAGAAAATATCCCTAAAATCAGACCTCAAAAACTGCTATATAATTATATTTCTAAAGTTGAATAACAATTTTAAATATCTTCCCCAAATTAAATCCTTATGATACTATTCCAATAAGTAAAGGAACGTAAGCGATATACAACCTCTCTCTTCTCTTTTATCGTTTTCCCTTGATGAAAATCTTACCTCTTTGTTATGCTTCCGCTTATATTGCCAGGTAGTTGTTGTCGTTGCGAATATTTTGGCTTCTTTCACCATACACAATTCGTCCATTCTTTTCCCCCTCTTAATCCTTATTGAAGTAATTAAGGTTGACGCTCGTCATATTTGTTTTTGGATAGTGGGAACGAATATTATGAACTTCGACTACTAAAGAAATTATCGAATGATGCAAAGCACCAATCAATTTGAAGAATCATGGCATCATGTTAAGGTTCTTCCAATGGTAAGAATAGAAACGCCAAATTTCAATCTTGTACAAAAAAATTTTGTTGTGAGTGATTGAATTTTTAGCGACCAAATATCATATATTTATACTCCAAATTCTACTCCCAAAACGTTTTCATTTCCCTTAAAAAAATCTTTTAAACTTTTTACTTTACCATAGTCGGTGGTTTAAAAATAAAATTTGATTTAAATGCAATATAAATGATATGTATGTGGCACTAATCACCATGATCAGTGGGTCTATTGAAAAAACGTATGTTGTAGTTGTTTGTTTTGGTTTTTGAAAAACGTATTTGTAATGCCCCCTCTTAATTTTTGAATAAATATTGAATTCTCTATTTAATGCAATAAAATAGAGCATTGAGATTTCCGGCAAATCATTTAAAATAAACTACTAAAAGTAACGGCCAAATAATTTCTAAAATTAAAAATCAGAATTGTTATTAATACAATGTTTAATTTTGGAGGCCGTCACAAATCTAGTAATTAGCTGCAAATTTCAAAATTTTAATCATTTTCCAATGTAACTGCCGAATTTATAAATAATTAAATTCATACCCAAAATTTATAAATATTTCAAAAGAAGGTTAAAACTCGTCTTTTATATATGTATAGATAGATAGATAGATGGTGTATATTAAATTACAGTAGTAGGAGTACTAATTTTTAACCTAAAATTGCGTTATCTATCCATATTTTTTTAACCTAAAATTGCATTATATTTGAGCTTATCTATCCATCTTTTTTATCCAAATAGAACTAATACATAAAAACAAAAGAAATGCAATAGTCATTGTTCTGAACTGTCCCCAATCAATGTTCATTATAAATAAATTATGGATTTTGCATTACATAATGTTCTCCAAATATAAACGAATAGGAGAATTTCAAAAAAATATAAAAATGTCAACTATCTTTTCCTATAAATTGACCGCTTATTAAAATACAATGAAACCATCTGCCCCAAATCAACATAGTCACAGCATGAAGCCACGAAAACGAATCCCTAAAAAATATAAAAATTTCAACTATCTTTTGAAACCATCTGCCCCAAATCAACATAATCACAGCATGAAGCCACGAAAACGAATCCCTAAAAAATATAAAAATTTCAACTATCTTTTGAAACCATCTGCCCAAATCAACGTAGTCACAGCATGAAACCACGAAAACGAAACCCTAAAAAATATAAAAATTTCAACTATCTTTTCCTATAAATTGACCGCTTATTAAAACACAATGAAACCATCTGCCCCAAATCAACATAGTCACAGCATGAAGCCACGAAAACGAAAGCCTAAAAAATCGAAGAAATTGAAAAGGGGATGTTCATCCTCAGCCCCTCCTTCGCCGCTGTGGATCGAGCTTCCGGAGCATCTGACGGCGGATATTCTGCAAAGGTTGTATACTGAAGAGATAATTGAGAGTGCGCAGTACGTTTGCAAGACTTGGTGGAGAGTCTGCCAAAATCCGGTCACGTGGCGCTCTATTGATTTGGACTATCGCCGTCCCGCCGCACGCGATTTCGGCAACATTTGCCTCTGCGGGGGCTGCAGAGATGATGAGATTTGCAATGAAGGGGGCTGCACACATTTCGACATTTGCCGTTGCTGGGAGAACAAATTCAATTACCTTGTCCGTCGCGCAGTTGATCTAAGCCAGGGACAACTCCAAAACCTCAAGCTTGGCGTTTGGTATTTGTATGGCTTGCAAGATTGCGTAGCAGATCGGTACAATTCTTCCACTGCTTTTGATTGTTTTGTTCTCATCTTTGTAGTTTTAGAGACTTTGTTTATTTTTGGTCCCATCCATAGTCTCTCTATATGCTCTATATATGTTCCTACTTTTTCCACAGATCATGTCAGCTTCGAAGCCTTACAGTTGTACAGTGTGCTGATTACGATTCAAGTGAGTTGATTATGGTAATTAAGAAACTTCCACAATTGGAAGAGCTGCACCTTATGATGAATCCAATGCTCGATTTCGATGATTTCGACACCATTGGGATCGCTTGCCCAACGTTGAAATCGTTTTCATATCATAATTGTCATAGCAAAGATTCAGATTTTTCAGAAGATTTAGCTTTTTCAGAGCATGCTAAAGCAATTGGAAAGAGCATGCCTAATCTAAACCATCTCCGACTCTGTGAAGATCGGATGGGATATGAGGGACTGGAAGCGATTCTCGAGGGCTGCTCCCACCTCAAATCACTTGATCTTCGGCTATGCTCCGCATTTGAGAAAGTCTCTGATTCTGGCCGAAGAAGTTCTGCTCGGGAAAGAAAAGATTTGTGGCTCCATACTGACTCTATCAGTTTAATGGATTGGATAAAGAAACGGAAGGATAGCTTTGATTTAGATTCTGAAAATGTTCATCATTCCTATATTTGTGATGATATTGAAGGAGATTATTATTAGTTTTGGTGGTTATTACTATTTCTAGTCTTGATGGATGTAATGAGATGTTGATGGAGGCTTCATTATATCTCCCATTTTACTTGGTATGTAGTGAGATATCAATGACCCCTTCCTGTCTTTGATTAGTATCAATGTACAGCTTATAACTCCATTATGCTTTTGTTATTGTCCAATTTTATTATTTTCAAACTCCTATTGGAATGACTTCTTTGTCTATAGATAGTGTATATTCCTTCTGATTATATGTTCTTATTATAATTAATTCATTTTTTCGAGTTTCAGTAGCTGTGAGATTATGTTTCGAATTTCATCCTAGTAAGTTGGTAACATAATATTTTCCAATATTAACATTTATTTGGTAACACAATATCTAACAATCTCGTTGTTGTTTCTACAAAAATTTCAACATTATGCTCATTATTTTATCTTATTGAGTTTTGATTTTTAGATGTAAATAATTGCTAAGTGCTTGAACTAACTTTCGCAGGTTAGAACATGATGATAGTAAGGATTGTGGTTTCTATTGTTGAATTAGTAATGCTTATAGAGAAAGCAATGAAATTTTGGTGTATAATTGTCATTTTCATGTTTTGTGGCAATGAGATCTAGTTATAGTACTTCTGAGGATGCGCAGTCGTATTCGCATAAAAGAGGCTATACTTGGTCGAAGATTCTCTTATTCATAGCACTTGTGCTTTTATCTTGTTGGATGAATATGCTAGCGGGATGGGAAATGTGTATTTCTGTTTTTGCTATGTCTTCTTCTACATCTATTCTGGTTATTTACTTATTTATACATCGAGATGGGGTGGAGGTTGAGAAAAGCTTTGTACATGTGAATTTTCAAGCTTGTATGATGATATTATGTTGGTTAGAATAAGTATCATGTGTGTGTATCCTACATCTACACATGATTCTTTAACATTATGGATTTTGACAACCTAAATAATCCCAGTGTGGTGATTCTTGCACTTAGAACCTCTATTTTGTTGTTTCCCATTCATTCTTTACCCAAAAGCGCTGATATGGTCTTATATTCTGCTCGTTTGACAGATCAAGTCAGCTCCGATGTCTTACACTCGCATGGTATGAGCAAATGAAAACTGATTGGACTGATTTGATGAAAAAACTCCCTCAACTGGAAGAGTTGCACCTTATCAGCATGCCATCACTCACTCCCAAACAATTTGCATCCATTGGCATCTCTTGCCCCATGTTGAAATCATTTACATATAATGAACATTGTTATGAGCATCCATTCTTTCCAGAAGATGAGGGTTTTGAAAATTTCTGCACTAAGCATGCTATTGCAATTGGACAAAGCATGCCTAATCTGCGCCATCTCAGACTTTGGGAACTGTATATGAGGAACAAGGGAGTGGAAGCGATTCTCGATGGCTGCCCCCACCTTGAATCCCTCGATATTCGAAGATGCTCTGGTGTTGATCTGGATAAGCTCCGTTTAACAGATGTATAGAGCGAATAAAAGATCTGATACTCCCTACTGACGGTAACACTAGTGATCCTGATTTGCTTGTAGATCCGGATATGAAGGTTGGGATGTCATTACATCATCGTATTTGGCAGATTTGTGCAGGCCTGATTTAGTCTGATGATGGCTTCGATGATGATGATGGTTGTGGAGTATTTGCTCGTTCTTACGATTTCTAACCTTATTAGATGAAAATGCTAAGGTGCCTGAGATTTCAAGATATGTCTTCACTTTTTATGTAGGTGTAGACGGTAAAGGTTTCTTCTATCGATTTTGGCTTAAATCTATATGGACAAATACCAGTCCTAACATTATAGTAGGCGTTTATGCTAGTTGATTTCAAGTTGTAAGGTAGCATTTTGGAGGTTTCATTATATCTCCCCTTTTGCTTGGTTTATCTCAATGGATTCTGTCTTTTATTAGTAGTTCCAATGGAGAAGATATTTGAGAATGTATTACACTATTATGTTTTGGAATGCATTTTGTACTATTGTTTTATTTTAGAAAATAATTTACCTTTCAATATACCTTTTCTCTTTAGAATGTGTTAATTTTTAAATACGGTATATTTCACTTTTTGATAAGGTAAGTAGAGCATATACCTCTTTCATTTATCTTTTCTTTTTGGAGATGCTCTAATAAATTACTCCATCCGTCCCAAGATATTAGACTCTTATTCCTTTTTGGGGTGTCCCAACATATTTGAGTCATTTCTATTTATGGTAAAAATTTACTTTACTACCAACTCCACTTATACTACTAAACCACATTTCCTAAATTACTGTGCCCAAAAGAAAGGGCTCTAATATCTTGGGACGGAGGGAGTAGTAATCAACGACTATGCAAGTAGACCACCAGTGAAAACAAGAAAAAAAATAAAAATATATATAAATATTTTTTGTATTTATAAACTCTATTTCTTTAAATATTTCAAGTAATTCAATTTCTAAATAAATTACTAAAACTAGTAATTTATTAAAGCAAAGAAGATGGAGGAGAGATGTAGTGTTGGGAAAGAGTTTTATTTTTTTTCAAATAGGATCCACTTGTTCCTTGTATTGAAAATTACAAGTAATAAATGGTGTATTGAAAATTACTAAAACTATTCCTTGTATTGAAAATTCTGATATATCAAGCGTCTTCACTTTTATATTTGTTTTGTGTACAACTCTGTTTTTTTTTTCAAATGGTGTATATGGCTGCATATTCAAGGCTTCAATCTACCTATTATCTATCTACCTTTTTTTCATTGAGTTTGATGTGGATCTTTTTGGCATTCTTTATTCACAAAATTAGTAACATTATTAAATTGGAAAAACCATGCCTAATCAAATAAGGGACTGGAAGCAATTTTCGATAACTGCCCCCACCTCGAGTCACTTGATCTTCAAGGATGTGCCGGCCTTGATCTTGAAGGGGCTCTTGTCGAGAGATGGTCTAATCAAATAAAAGATCAGTGGCTCGATTTAATGGAACCAATTGTTCAGCGTGATGTATGGGATGATGAGGACTAATCTGTTTTCGACAATGTTGAATTCTATACTAGGAATTTTGAGTGTGATCATGATCATTATTAGGATGATTGCGATTATTTGATGGTTATCAAGAACTATTTCTAGTCTTCAAAATTTGGTGATGTATTTCTCTAGAATTTTTTGTGAAACTGAGACATATATTAGAGAACGGGGGGAGTACATGACTAGCTAATTGATTACAATTAAGGTCACGATTATCGTTATTGCAATGGATATTCTAATTTTCTGTACAATAATTTTTTCAGCTTAAATATGAATATTATTCTTAGTTTTATATGGTCCCTCATTAATTGGCATCAGTTTCCTTTTTCGTCCATTCCTTTTTAATTGGAACATTTTTTATTATTTTTAGTAATGAAGCTTCACGTCCTACTAATTCAATCAACTCATATTTTATTATAGGACTCACAATTCTACTAACTTTTTTCATGTATGATTTTTAAAACTCATTAGACGGTATCAATTAATGAGGGATATACCACGCTAGTAAGATAATTTACTTAGACATCTTAATAAGTTAGATCTCTCAATAAATTAAATAAGAATAATATGCCAGATAATTGTACCACAAGCTATAACAAAAAAATTGACCAAGCTAGTCACACACATTCACATAGGAAAACAAAGCAAAGCACGTTTCCTTATTTTAATTTCAACGGAATACAACAATTGCGTTTCAATCTTTTCGACATATAAATTCCACGATTGATAGCACAAGAAAAATCGTACAATTATTGCTAAGGGTTTTGATGTGTGCAAGATTATATTTAAATATAGAAACTCATTACAAAATTATATGTAAGGCATTGTTAGGCTATTGTTAGTTTATTTTTAGATCATTTTAATAAAGGAAGACCTAAAATAATCTAAAAATGACATGAAACCCAAATTTTATAAAATGACCTAAAACTGATTAATAATGACATTTCGTGTTTTTAGTTAATTATTGATCATTTGATCATTTTTATTATAGGGCCAAGATTTGAGTTGCATTTCTAAATTTAAATGCATTCTTGTTTGTATCTCCCATTATTGCAATATCTATGGATGAAAAGCCCTCTATGACCTTAACTTAGTTATATATTGATACTCATTGAGCGTTTATATATAAATTCAAATATTACCGTTTTGAGTTCCATTTATGATTTGTAAAAACAAATTTTCCAAACGGAACATATACTTCATTGCAACATCAAACATGCACTAGTAATCGTGTCATGCATCTCGAAAATAACTCAGTTGGTACGACGATTCCCCTCAGATCAATCGATCGGAACACAGAGTCACGATTCCACATCATGGAAGACTTTTATTTTTCCTTCAAAATACACATCTTATCATAATTAAGCAACTGTGGACATCATTTATTCACACATAATTCAACCAAAATAACCCAAACACAAGTGGAAATAAAACGACAGCATCAACACGGTAGAGATGTCTACGAACATCTCCTAGGAGTGGTGACATAAACCGTGTACTCGAGCACACTGTAGTTGTTGACCTCCTCAAAAGAATAGCTACTTGTAATTGCATATCCACGAGCATTCCGGAAAGCCCCGGCCCCGCCGACGACGGAAAGCTCCCTCGTGGCGTCGGCGAATTGGTTGCGGCCGTTGATGGTGACGGTGCTGCCCTTGTACGGACCCGAGGTCAAGAAGAAGTTGAGGTTCATGGAGAATGCTTGAACATTTAGGTCCATGGAAGTGGTGGTGCCCTGACCTCTAGCCACCTCCTCCGAGCCGAGCTCCGGGGCCACCGTGACCTTGTCGTCAAAGACGTTGACCCGGCCAAAGCCGGTGGGGGAGGTGTTGGTGATGGAGGAGTTGGCGACGGTGAACAAGGTGGCGTTAGGGCCGGCGCGGATGTCGTGGACGTAGAAATGAAGCTTGGTCGTGGCTATGTTTCCCTGGCAGAAAGTTTGGAACCATGGGGTGTCTCCGGCGGTGGCGGTGGCCGTGAGGAGGGTGGCTATTGTTAAGAGAAGACTGAATGTTGTTAAGTTCTTCATATTTTTTATTCGGAGAAAACCCTAATTTGGTGAGGGTGTTGAATGCGGATATATGTTTTGAGATGATGAATGGGGTTTATATAGATGCATGGTTTCAAATTTGATGAACTCTATGACTCATTATTACTCTATGATTATCCATCTGGGACTGAGGTATGAGACATTATCAAATGATTATCCATTTAGGATTATGCTGTGAGATTAATTCTGTACTCTATGACTCATTATTACTCTATGATTATCCATCTAGGACTGAGATATGAGACATTATCATATGATTATCCATTTAGGATTAAGTTGTGATATTAATTCTGTTAGAAAGGATTGACTATTAATTTATCCATCTATATGAGATTAATTCAATTGAGACTTAGAAGGGATTGACTATGACTTTTATTATATGATTATCCATCTATGATTAAGTTATGAGATTCAATAATAAAACAAAATATAAGATATAAGTATTCAATCATGAGATATAATTTTTCAAATCCACTTTTAGGTAGAATAAATTAAGTTGATACTATAATTTAGTACACAATAACTTGGGTATATATAGTGTATACTGTATAGTAGCTTTCGGTGTTTGTTTCCGCCTAATGAATAAGAGGGGTCATATTTAATTTAATTTAATTTAATTCAATTTGTAGGAAGACTAAGAACTTAACTAGAAATTTAGAATAGTATTTATCACAGTTGAAAAGTAAAATTTATACAAGAGAGTTTTATTCAATTTGCAGGACGACTAAGAACTTAATTAGAAATTTAGAATAGTATTTATCACAGTTGAAAAGTAAAATTTATACAAGAGGGTTGTATTCAATTTGCAGGACGACTAAGAACTTAATTAGAAATTTAGAATAGTATTTATCACAGTTGAAAAGTAAAATTTACACAAGAGGGTTTTATAATATGTGCATATTTATAGGAATATCCCCGTAACTTTATTACTATTCGGTGTATTGAAAATTCTGGTAGATCAAGCGTCTTCACTTTTATGTTTGCTTTGTGTACAACTCTGCTTTTCTTTCAAATGGTGTATTTGGCTGCATGTTCATATCTTCAATCTACATATTAAGCATATATCTATCTTTTTTTCGATGAGTTTGATGTGGATCTTTTTGGCATTCTTTATTAACAAAATTAGTAACATTACTAAATTGGAAAAAACATGCCTAATCAAATAAGGGACTGGAAGCAATTCTCGATGGCTGCCCCCACCTCGAGTCACTTCTTGTCGAGAGATGTTCTAACCAAATAAAAGATCCGTGGCTCAATTTAATGGAACCAATTGTTTAGCGCGATGAATGGGACGATGAAGACTTATCTATTTTCGACAATGTCGAATTCTATACTAGTGATTTTGAGTATGATCCTGATTATTATTAGGATGGTTGCGATGAACTTTGATGGTTATCGAGAACTATTTCTAGTCTTGAAATTTTGGCGATGTATTTCTCTAGAATTTTGTGTGCCTTTGAACTAATTTTGGCAACAAAACATAGTTTACAAAATGGTTGCTAGATATTGAAATTTGCATGCTACGAGTCAATGGATTTGGTAAATTTATCTAGATCTTATTCGAAGCCATTGAGTAATTTTTGTTACCAATAATTTTATGTGGCAACTACAAATCTTTGCTTGGTGTAGTTATGACTTATAAGCTCTCTTTGCAAAAGATGTTCTGATCAAATTAGAGATCTGAAGATCCAGGAACCTTATAATAGGGATGATGACACTGAATCCACTGATTCTGATTCTATGAGTTCTAGTTCTACTATCCCACCGTGGATTCAATATGATTCTAGTATGCCATCGTTGAAGAGATCTGATTCTGATTCTGATTCTGATTCTAGTGTCACATGGTTGATGAGATTTTGAAGGTTATTACTAGTGGCCGAGCCAGAATTTTAACGATGGGAGGCCCAAATTACCATTAAAATTTGTTGAGTGTGTTCAGTGCTAAATATGCGGAAACAACTTGAACGAGAGCAACATAAAAGCCTCACGTGAAAAATAGATAATGGAAAAAATAATTAGTGAATAGATTTATAGAGCATAGCACATATTTTACTACTAGGAGTAATATTTTATGATATATTTTCATATTTGATCAAAGAGTTATCATTTACTATTATAGATTTTTTTTTATAATAATAGGCTTCACATTAAAATTGATTTTATTAATATTATAAATGAATATTTTACAATATTATGAAATTGAAGAATCATTTTTTAATCTTAAAGTGTAAAATTCTTTCTTTTATGATTATAAATTAAAATGATTTATGTATAAAATTACAAGGGAAAAAAATCAATAAAAGTTTATGTGAGAAAATCCATAAAACATAAATGAATATGAGAAAACTAACAAAAATTACTAATTTAAGAAAATAAGAAAACAAGTCACAAATGAATTATGCGTGTAACTTTAAAATCAAATTTACTAATGTATAAATGAAATAAAACATAATTGAATACAAAATAAAAGAAATACTTTAAAATCAAATTTGCTAATGTATAAATCAAATAAAGCATAATTGAATACAAAATAAAAGAAATAGATTTCAAAATATCAAAACATAATCGAACCTGGTACCCCATGAACAAGAAGGAGAGTTCTACCCAACTGCACTGGCATTACATAATTCTAAAGCTGCTTACATATATTATATATAATAAATAGGCAAAAGGCTGAGGGGCCCAATGGCGTCTGGCCCCACCGTGCCTCCGCCCCTGGTTATTACTATTCCTTGTATTGAAAATTCTGATATATCAAGCGTCTTCACTTTTATGTGTGTTTTGTGTACAACTCTATTTTTTTTCAAATGGTGTATATGGCCGCATATTCAAGGCTTCAATCTACCTATTATGTATCTACCTTTTTTACGTTGAGTTTGATGTGGATCTTTTTGGCATTCTTTATTCACAAAATTAGTAACATTATTAAATTGGAAAAACCATGCCTAATCAAATAAGGGACTGGAAGCAATTTTCGATAACTGCCCCCACCTCGAGTCACTTGATCTTCAAGGAAGTGCCAGCCTTGATCTTGAAGGGGCTCTTGTCGAGAGATGTTCTAATCAAATAAAAGATCCGTGGCTCGATTTAATGGAACCAATTGTTCAGCGTGATGAATGGGATGATGAGGACTAATCTGTTTTCGACAATGTTGAATTCTATACTAGTAATTTTGAGTGTGATCATGATCATTTTTAGGATGGTTGCGATGAACTTTAATGGTTATCTAGAACTATTTCTAGTCTTGTAATTTTGGTGATGTATTTCTCTAGAATTTTGTGTGCCTTGGAAAATTTTGGCAACAAACATAGTTACAAAATTGGTTGCTAGATATTGAAATTTGCATGCTATGAGTCAATGGATGTGGTTAATTTATCTAGTTCTTATTAAAAGCCATCGTGTAATTGTGTTTATATATTTGTTACCAAGAATTTTATGTGGCAACTACAAATCTTTGCTTGATGTGGTTATGACTTATGAGCTCTTTAGAAATGAAATGAGCATTTCTCTTGTAAAATTTGTGTAGGTAGAGTAAAGCCTTAACAATCTCTATAAAAATTTCAGCTTGTATGACGGCATTATATTATCCACATAGCTTAGTACTCCTTAAGAATCACACTTCCTTCTCCCTAAATAGAGTACGATTAATTGACAATGTGTTAATTATAAATTTAAGTGTTGACAAGTGCATTGAATAAGAAGCATTAACTGCATCACAAAATGAAAATGACAACTATGCACAAAAATATATATTAATTTTAGTGAATTCGAAGTTTCTCATTTATACATCTATTATTATGTTAATAAAAATTTAATATATAATTTATATATTTAATATATAAAATTGAAAGTTATATTTTTAGTAATTTATATTATAAAATAATCAATGAAGTATCGAATTGGAGTCAAACGAATAGAACGATAGAAATTTTATTGGGTTTTCGGACCAGCCCATCGGATTTTCGGGTCTGGCCCTAACAGGTCGCGGATTAATCGGATGCGGACTAATTGGGCTAGAAATTTTCAGCCCTAACCCTATAAATTTGGCAGCTATTCGGGCCAGCCCACGGATTGTGGTACATCCCTATTAGCGGGTATAAAGAAACTAATTTTGATTACTACCTACATAGGAGTATAAAATAGGATACGTACAAATCTGAGTATTCTATTTAAAGACTATATAGCTCCAAGAAAATATTATACCAGGGATATTAGTCTATTACTATAGTAAATGCTGTATTCTAATTATGTTGATGAACTACTCGCAGTCACCGTTTTGAGTTCCATTTATGATTTGTAAAACAAATTTTCCAAACGGAACATATACTTCATTGCAACATCAAACATGCACTAGTAATCGTGCCATACATCTCGAAATTAACTCAGTTGGTACGACGATTCCCCTCAGATCAATCGATCGGAACACGAGTCACGATTCCACGTCATGGAAGACTTTTATTTTTCCTTCAAAATACACATGCTATCATAATTAAGCAATTGTGGACATCATTTATTCACACATAATTCAACCAAAATAACCCAAACACAAGTGGAAATAAAACGACAGCATCAACACGGTAGAGATGGAGTGGTGACATAAACCGTGTACTCGAGCACACTGTAGTTGTTGACCTCCTCAAAAGAATAGCTACTTGTAATTGCATATCCACGAGCATTCCGGAAAGCGCCGGCCCCGCCGACGACGGAAAGCTCCCTCGTGGCATCGGCGAATTGGTTGCGGCCGTTGATGGTGACGGTGCTGCCCTTGTACGGACCCGAGGTCAAGAAGAAGTTGAGGTTCATGGAGAATGCTTGAACATTTAGGTCCATGGAAGTGGTGGTGCCCTGACCTCTAGCCACCTCCTCCGAGCCGAGCTCCGGGGCCACCGTGACCTTGTCGTCAAAGACGTTGACCCGGCCAAAGCCGGTGGGGGAGGTGTTGGTGATGGAGGAGTTGGCGACGGTGAACAAGGTGGCGTTAGGGCCGTCGCGGATGTCGTGGACGTAGAAATGAAGCTTGGTCGTGGCTTTGTTTCCCTGGCAGAAGGTTTGGAACCATGGGGTGTCTGCGGCGGTGGCGGTGGCCGTGAGGAGGGTGGCTATTGTTAAGAGAAGACTGAATGTTGTTAAGTTCTTCATATTTTTTTCGGAGAAAACCCTAATTTGGTGAGGGTGTTGAATGCGGATATGTTTTGAGATGATGGATGGGGTTTATATAGATGCATGGTTTCAAATTTGATGAACTCTATGACTCATTATTACTCTATAATTATCCATCTAGGACTGAGGTATGAGACATTATCATATGATTATCCATTTAGGATTATAATGTGAGATTAATTCTGTTAGAAAGGATTGACTATTAATTTATCCATCTATATGAGATTAATTCAATTGAAACTTAGAAGGGATTGACTATGACTTTTATCATATAATTATCCATCTATGATTAAGTTATGAGATTCAATAATAAAACAAAATATAAGATATAATTTTTCAAATCCACTTTTAGGTAGAATAAATTAAGTTGATACTATAATTTGGTACACAATAACTTGGGTATATATAGTGTATACTGTATAGTAGCTTTCGGTGTCTGATATTTGTTTCCGCCTAATGAATAAGAGGGGTCATATTTAATTTATTAAATTTAATTCAATTTGTAGGACGACTAAGAACTTAACTAGAAATTTAGAATAGTATTTATCACAGTTGAAAAGTAAAATTTATACAAGAGGGTTTTATTCAATTTGCAGGACTACTAAGAACTTAATTAGAAATTTAGAATAGTATTTATCACAGTTGAAAAGTAAAATTTACACAAGAGGGTTTTATAATATGTGCATATTTTTAGGAATATCCCCGTATCTTTATTACTATTCGGTGTATTGAAAATTCTGGTAGATCAAGCGTCTTCACTTTTATGTTTGCTTTGTGTACAACTCCGCTTTTCTTTCAAATGGTGTATTTGGCTGCATGTTCATATCTTCAATCTACATATTAAGTACTCCCTCTGTCCCATTAGAAAGCCTTAACAATCTCGCTGCACTAATAAGTTAGCAATTGATCACACACCCCTGCACTAATATTTAGATTATATAAATCAACTTCAAAATCGTCATATATTTACAATATAATTATACATCAAAATCATTAATCTCAAGGACGATCATAATATGAAATCAATATAGATCATTATTCTCACTCGAATGAGATGATGGCTCACCGCCTATGTGCGATTTTGTCTTTACATTTACCAATTGTGTGTGAAACGCCGAAATCTCTATTTTCAAATTCAGCTCCACAATTATGTTCGATATCACCAACCGACTAGATAAATTTCTCATTTTCCCTTCTCGTTAAATTATTCAATCATTTTTTCAGTATACTTTACATACTCAACTACTTTATTCATATTTTCATATCATTTAAGAATGCAATCATCGTGAGTCCGAATGAGTATTATGATTCAAGCTTGGCGTTTGGAATTTCAATGACTTGCTAAATTACGTAGCAGATAGGTACAATTCTTCACGTCTATTTAATTAATTGAGTTTTCTACAATTTCTTTAATCGGTGTGTTGTTCTTTTATTATCTTGCCTATACGCATCATTCTTCAATCTTACTGAATTTTGATTTCCAGTACATCATGTGATTATTTTGTTCTCATCTTTGTACATCTTCATTGTTCTTGTTGTGGTGATTAGTCCCATTCTTTATTTTGCAGAGTCTCTAATATGCTCCATGTTCTACTTTTCCACAGATCATGTCAGCTTCGATGCCTTACAGTTGTAAAATGTGATTATTATGATTCAAAGGATTTGATTATGGGACTAAAAAGGCTGCCACATTTGGAAGAGTTGCACATTATGATGAAGCAAATGCTCATATCCGAAGATTTTGAAACCATTGGGATTGCTTGCCCAATGTTGAAATTGTTTTCATATCACAACTGTGTCGTTCAAGTTGATGATACAATGTTTGCGTGAGACGTGGTAGCAATTCGTAAAACCATGCCTAATCTACACCATCTCCGTCTTTGTGATCATGGGGTGGGATATAAGGGACTGGAAGCGATTTTCGATGACTGCCCCCACCTCAAATCACTCGATCTTCGGCTATGCTCCGCATTTGAGAAAGTCTCTGATCCAGATATGATATTGATTCTGAATATGTTATTCATCTTTACTATTGTTGTGATGATATTCGAGGTGAATATTATTAGTTGTTGTGAAGGTTTTGGTGGTTATTACTATTTCTTGTCTTGAAGGTTGTAATGAGTAGGGATGTCAATCGGGCTAACCCGTTCGGGTTCGGGCCAACCCACTCGGGTCGCCGGGCTATTTGGATGCGGGCCATTCGGGTTATGGATTTTTCGGGTCATAAATTTTCAACCCTAACCCTAACCCGTCGGGTTTTGGGCTAACCCATCGGGCTATTCGGGCCTAAAAGCTTTCGAAAATAATCTCTTGTATCAAAATTTTCTTCTATAAAATGATTTTAAATTTTAGATACTTTTTTTCTTTTTAGTTTAAAATCATATAAAATCTTCAAATTTTCATAGTTTCTTCAATAATACTTGAAAAGAAGCCTTTCAACTACAATATAAATTAAAGTTTGTGTTCGTGTCATTATTATGGCATTGTTCGTAACTAATTCTTTATGAAAATTAAAAATCATATCTTACATGAATCATTATTAAAATGATAAATATATTAAGATTTTGATGGTTTAGTTCTTAATTTTGTCTTGATTGGCTTTGGTGGTGGTAAGACACTAGTGGCAGATGATGAGACGGTGCAATAATGAGTTCAGATGGAAGTTGAAAGCTAATATTGTGGGATCGAGTGGAAAAGTGTAGAATGAAGATTGAATAAGACTAATGATTGTGTAGAATGAAAACTGAGGATTCAAAAATATAAAAAACCCCTAAAACATAATATTTTATAATTATAACTCACAACCCATCGGGCCGACCCGCAACCCGTTCGGGCCAACCCGTTTAACCCGCCAACCCATTCGGGCCAACCCGTTTAGCCCGTTTTGTATTCGGGTAATAAAATTACAGCCCTAACCCGCTCATATTACCGGGTTATTCGAGCCGGCCCACGGGTTTCGGGTTGAATTGCCATCCCTAGTAATGAGATTTTGTTGGAGGCTTCATTTATATCTCCCATATTTCTTGGTATGTAGTGAGATATCAATGAACGCCTTTCTGTCGTTTATTAGTTGCAATGTACAGCTTATGACGCTGCTCTCATTTTGAATTCACTTGAGGCTACCTAACTCCAATAGATATACTCCACAATGTTATATTTGATTATATGACTTTAATATATCTTGATGATTCTGCTTTTGTTATTGTCCATTTTTGGTGTTTTCAAACACCTATAGGAATGACTTCTTTGTCTATAGATAGTGTATACTGCCTTCCTTCTGATGTAGTACTACTCCCTCCGTCCCATAAAATAGGTCACACTTTTTTTTTTAATTTGTCCTATAAAAGATGTCACATTTCCCCTTTTGGAAAAAGTTCTCTCTCAAATAAATATAAAAATTATATTTTCTCTCTCCATTTAACACACAAAACAAAACTTCCTAAAATCTCGTGTCGTCCCACAAGTGTGACATCTTTTGTGGGACGGAGGGAGTACTATATATTAAGAGAATAAGAGTTGTTTCCTTTGGGAATTTTTTTTTTTCACATTTGGTTCACAAGAAGTAACGTTGGATGGTAAATATTTGACGATTGGCAATTTTTTATAAGAGGATGAGACCTAGTCTTAAATATCTCAATTTAGGGAACAATATGAAAAGCCATTATGTGTATCGATTGTGCCTAAGAAATCATTCATTGCCTTAATTGCACGGACTATTTGACACCTCTCTCCCTCCATGGCTCCATCTCTCTCTCTATCAGATATCATTCATTGCAATTGGATGCATGAACGTAAAAGTACCTATATCCGTTTACTAAAAATAAAAACTTTTAAAATCACACAAATTTTAATGTAACATTGAGAAAGAAAAAGTGTTAGAACAAAATGAGTCTCCCCTCGTTAAAGAAGTTTCCTAAGGTGGAAAGATTCTATTTTAATGATACAGACCAAAAGAAAGAGTTGTATTTTTATGAATCGGATACTTAACTCATTCATTTAAGTTCTACTGCATGTTTGTGTGCATGCACATTATACATACATACAAAATCAGGAATAAAATATCAACCACAAAATTCGGAATATATGGGGGCACTCATATTAT
Organism: Salvia hispanica; assembly: GCF_029641045.1. NCBI lineage: Eukaryota > Viridiplantae > Streptophyta > Magnoliopsida > Lamiales > Lamiaceae > Salvia > Salvia hispanica. The sequence goes on from NC_142695.1 coordinate 56,191,265, forward strand.
ATACTGAAACTGAACTATTTGTAATTTGGTCGAATTGCTGGAGTTATGCAAGATTGCTTGAGCCGTTACATTTCAAAATGAAACTGCCGATTGTAATGCAAAATAACTATTGGAATTTATTTTTTAATTGTTCATTATTGATATTTGAAAAACAGATTAGAATTTCAATTAAATTATTTTTAACCTAAAATGACATTTTTATAAATATTTCTAAAACTTGCTTTTTACTAATATGTACTAGTGTCACACCCGTGCAATGCACGGTTCATTTATTTTATTGGCACTAATTTTAACTTTTTAGTAAGATAAAAATAAGTAGATAAAATTAAAAATAAGATTTAAAATAAAAATAAAATGAACACCCATGTTGATTAGAAGTTAGAACACTGTTGGATCTCTATTGCCGAGAATATGGTCACACATAACAGAAAATATAAATTTGATTTTGAAATTTATAATTAAACTATGTAAATAAACGATATTCATATTTCGATTTTGTTAAATTTTGAAATTTATGACTGCTGATTTAGTTACTTTTGTTACGTATGTGTATATATATATTTTTTCATATGTTTAGGGATTGATTGATATTGTTAATTGATTTTTCGCTATCCTCAAATCTAAAATAAAAATAATTATATAAAATAAATAGAAAATTATAATAGTATAGAAATATGTCAAAAAATTATTTCTCACATTATAATTCATCGGTTTCTTCCAATGATTCTATCCTAAATAATGCGTAAATTAAGAAACATTAGATGTCAATTAACCTTGATTAAATATATCAATCTAGAATGTGATTAAATAATATACATACAACAATGAATAAATATATAAAGAAAATATCCCTAAAATCAGACCTCAAAAACTGCTATATAATTATATTTCTAAAGTTGAATAACAATTTTAAATATCTTCCCCAAATTAAATCCTTATGATACTATTCCAATAAGTAAAGGAACGTAAGCGATATACAACCTCTCTCTTCTCTTTTATCGTTTTCCCTTGATGAAAATCTTACCTCTTTGTTATGCTTCCGCTTATATTGCCAGGTAGTTGTTGTCGTTGCGAATATTTTGGCTTCTTTCACCATACATAATTCGTCCATTCTTTTCCCCCTCTTAATCCTTATTGAAGTAATTAAGGTTGACGCTCGTCATATTTGTTTTTGGATAGTGGGAACGAATATTATGAACTTCGACTACTAAAGAAATTATCGAATGATGCAAAGCACCAATCAATTTGAAGAATCATGGCATCATGTTAAGGTTCTTCCAATGGTAAGAATAGAAACGCCAAATTTCAATCTTGTACAAAAAAATTTTGTTGTGAGTGATTGAATTTTTAGCGACCAAATATCATATATTTATACTCCAAATTCTACTCCCAAAACGTTTTCATTTCCCTTAAAAAAATCTTTTAAACTTTTTACTTTACCATAGTCGGTGGTTTAAAAATAAAATTTGATTTAAATGCAATATAAATGATATGTATGTGGCACTAATCACCATGATCAGTGGGTCTATTGAAAAAACGTATGTTGTAGTTGTTTGTTTTGGTTTTTGAAAAACGTATTTGTAATGCCCCCTCTTAATTTTTGAATAAATATTGAATTCTCTATTTAATGCAATAAAATAGAGCATTGAGATTTCCGGCAAATCATTTAAAATAAACTACTAAAAGTAACGGCCAAATAATTTCTAAAATTAAAAATCAGAATTGTTATTAATACAATGTTTAATTTTGGAGGCCGTCACAAATCTAGTAATTAGCTGCAAATTTCAAAATTTTAATCATTTTCCAATGTAACTGCCGAATTTATAAATAATTAAATTCATACCCAAAATTTATAAATATTTCAAAAGAAGGTTAAAACTCGTCTTTTATATATGTATAGATAGATAGATAGATGGTGTATATTAAATTACAGTAGTAGGAGTACTAATTTTTAACCTAAAATTGCGTTATCTATCCATATTTTTTTAACCTAAAATTGCATTATATTTGAGCTTATCTATCCATCTTTTTTATCCAAATAGAACTAATACATAAAAACAAAAGAAATGCAATAGTCATTGTTCTGAACTGTCCCCAATCAATGTTCATTATAAATAAATTATGGATTTTGCATTACACAATGTTCTTCAAATATAAACGAATAGGAGAATTTCAAAAAAATATAAAAATGTCAACTATATTTTCCTATAAATTGACCGCTTATTAAAACACAATGAAACCATCTGCCCCAAATCAACATAGTCACAGCATGAAGCCACGAAAACGAATCCCTAAAAAATATAAAAATTTCAACTATCTTTTGAAACCATCTGCCCCAAATCAACATAATCACAGCATGAAACCACGAAAACGAATCCCTAAAAAATATAAAAATTTCAACTATCTTTTGAAACCATCTGCCCAAATCAACGTAGTCACAGCATGAAGCCACGAAAACGAATCCCTAAAAAATATAAAAATTTCAACTATCTTTTCCTATAAATTGACCGCTTATTAAAACACAATGAAACCATCTGCCCCAAATCAACATAGTCACAGCATGAAGCCACGAAGACGAAACCCTAAAAAATCGAAGAAATTGAAAAGGGGATCTTCATCCTCAGCCCCTCCTTCGCCGCCGTGGATCGAGCTACCGGAGCATCTGACAGCAGATATTCTGCAGAGGTTGTACACTGAAGAGATAATTGAGAGTGCGCAGTACGTGTGCAAGACTTGGTGGAGAGTCTGCCAGAATCCGGCCACGTGGCGCTCTATTGATTTGGACTATCGCCGTCCCGCCGCCCGCGATTTCGGCAACATTTGCCTTTGCGGGGGCTGCATAGATTTAGAGATTTGCCTCAGTGAAGGGGGCTGCACACATGGCGACATTTGCCATTGCTGGGAGAAAAAATTCAATTATCTTGTCGTTCGTGCAGTTGATCTAAGCCAGGGACAACTCCAAAACCTCAAGCTTGGCGTTTATTATTTGTGTTGCTTGCTAGATTACGTAGCAGATCGGTACAATTCTTCCACTGAATTTTGATTGTTTTGTTCTCATCTTTCTAGTTTTAGAGACTTTGTTTATTTTTGTTCCCATACATAGTCTCTCTAATATGCTCTATATATGTTCCTACTTTTTCCACAGATCATGTCAGCTTCGAAGCCTTACAGTTGTACAGTGTGATGATTTCGATTCAAGTGAGTTGATTAAGGGAATTAAGAAACAGACACAATTGGAAGAGCTGCACCTTATGATGAATCCGATGCTCACATCCAATGATTTTGAAACTATTGGGATCGCTTGCCCAATGCTGAAATCGTTTTCATATCATAATTGTCATAGCAAAGATTCAGATTTTTCAGAAGGTTTAGCTTTTTCAGAGCATGTTAAAGCAATTGGAAAGACCATGCCTAATCTGCGCCATCTCCGACTTTGTGAACATCTGATGGGATATGAGGGACTGGAAGCGATTCTCGAGGGCTGCCCCCACCTCAAATCACTTGATCTTCGGCTATGCTCTGCATTTGAGAAGTTCTACTATTATTCTAGCGAAAGACGTTCTGCTCGGGAAAGAAAAGATCTGTGGCTCCATACCGACTCTATCAGTTTAATGGATTGGATAAAGAAACGGAAGGATAGGTATGATATTAATTCTGCATATGTTGTTCATACTTACTATTCTTGTGACGATATTCGAGGTGAATATTATTAGTTGTTGTGGAGGTTTTGATGGTTATTACTATTTCTAGTGATGAAGGTTGTAAAGAGATTTTGTTGGAGGCGTCATTATATCTCCCATTTTGCTTGGTGAATAATGAGATAGGAGTATCAATGAACCTCTTTCTGTCTTTGATTAGTATCAATGTCCAGTTTATAACTCCATTCTGCTTTTGTTATTGTCCATTTTTATTATTTTTCAAACAGTTTATTGACTTCTTTGTCTATAGTTAGTGTATACTCCCTTCTGATTATATATTCTTGTTGAGATTATGTTTCGAATTTCATCCCTAGTAAGTTGGTATCATAATATCTTCCAATATTAACATTTGGTAACACAATGTCTAACAATATCGTTGTTGTTTCTATAAAAATTTCAGCATTATGCTCATTATCTTATCTTATTGAATTTTGATTTTTAGTACATATGTTGATATCAAAAAATATACTATTAAAATTCAAAATAAAAATAACAAATTTCATCGTCTAATCATCATTGAAATATTTAGAGCATATCCAAAGGGAGAGATAAATGTAGTGGTAAACTAATATAACTACCATATTTATCTTTTTTTCATGAAAAACCATTCTCCAAGTGGAGAAGTATTTGAGAAGGTTTTATACCTTTTTTTCATTTTGAAGAGATATCTTTACCGGGTAGTTGTAAACTTATATATTGCACAAACTCAAAACTACTCAACGCAGCTTCAACACAGTTTCACTACAATATCAATACAGTGAAAAATTTCAAGATTTTAATGTCAACACAGTATCAACACAATATCAACACAGCATCAATCATTGACTACCGTTGAAATACTATTGACATTTTCATGTTAATGTTTTTTCGTGATCTGTTGACATTTTTCAATGGTCAAGATCATAGTTTTGAGTTTGTACAATATTTAGAGTTTTCATTTGATCACATTCCTATCTGTACCTCCGCATCAATGGAGAGGTAAAATCCTATCTGTACCATATTTGCCTTCTTTTCATGAAAAATTTTTCTCCAAGAGGAAAAGTATTTGAGAAGATATTATACTTTATGTTTTTTAAAGCATTTTGTACTATTATTTTATTTTTAAAAAATAATTTACTTTTATATATAACTTTTCCCATTGGAATGTGTTACTTTTCAGAAGGGTATATTTCACTTTTTAAGAAGGTAAATACATAATATACCGTTTTTATATACCTTCTCCCCTTGAAGATGACGCTCTTACAAATTACAATATTGACACATTTACAGTTAGATTCTCGCTATAATAATTTTTCAATATACTTGATTATAAAACAATGTAAATAATTTAATTTATAGAGTGAAATACTAATTTGCTAGTAGAATTCAATAAATAAAATCATTTGTATCAAAATTAGGGTTACTGGAGTATCTTTTTCTACAATCAGACGACGAACCGCTTATTATAAGACAATGAAATCATATCCCCCAAATCTACACCCACACCATGAAGCCACGAAACCCTAGAAAATCGAAGAAATTGAACAGGAGATCTTCATCTTTACCCTCAGCCCCGCCTCCTCCACTTTTGCCGCCGTTGATCGAGCTACCGGAGCATCTGACGGCACCTCTTCCACCTTCGCCGCCGTGGATCGAGCTACCGGAGCATCTGACGGCAGATATTCTGCAAAGGTTGTATACGGAGGAGATAATCGACTGTGCGCAGTACGTTTGCAAGACTTGGTGGAGAGTCTGCAACGATCCCGACACGTGGCGCTCTATAGACTTGGACTATCGACGTCCCGCCGCCCGCGATTTCGGCAACATTTGCCGTTGCGGTAGCTTCAATCATAATAAGATTCGCCGTTGCAAGGGCAGGAAACATGACGACATTTGCCGTTGTTGGGTGAACAAATTCGAGTACCTTGTCCGTTACGCGGTTGATCTAAGCCGGGGAAACCTCCTCGAGCTAAAGATTAGCGTTTGGACGTGGATTCACTTGCTAGACTACGTAGCCGATCGGTACAATTCTTTCATTTCATATCATATCTGGTGCTTTGATCAATTAATTGAGTTTTGTATAATTTTTTGGATTTTGTGTGTATTTCTCTTATGCCTTTGAAGTTTGAACTAATTTTGGCAGCTTAGAACTATGTTGATTGTTGTTTGCTTTTCTCTTATGCCTTCGATCTAATTTTGGCAGATAAACATTGTTTTAAGTTGAGAGGTTACAAAATTGGTTGCTAGATATTCTAAGAAAGAGACCATACTTTTTTTTCCTGATTTCCTTATTCAAAGCCCTTGTGTTTTTTTATCTTTGCTGTAGTTAGTAGTGTAGGTAGAGAAAAGCCTTATAACAATCTCATCGTTGTTTCTATAAAATTTTCAGCTTGTATGATGATATTATGCTTATTATCTTGTGTAGTATTATTCTTCAACCTTTCTGAATTTTGATTTTCAGTACTTCATGCGGTTGTTTAGTTCTTGGTATTACTGCTCTTTGTACAGCTTCAATGTTCCTTGTGTGTTGTTTTTTTAGTTTTAGCACCTCTATTTATGGTCCCATTCTTTCGTTTTGCTGAGTGTCTAGTATGCTCTATGTTCCACAGATCATGTCAGCTTCGATGGCTTACAGTTTTAGTGTGTGATAATTATGGTGCAACCGCAGAAAATTTGATTCTGGTTATAATAAAACTGCCACAATTGGAAGAGTTGCACCTTATGATGAATCCAATGCTCATATCCAACGAGTTTGAAACCATTGGGATCGCTTGCCCAATGTTGAAGTCGTTTTCATATCATAATTGTTTGAGCAAAGATGCATATTCTCCAGAAGGTTTAGAATTTTCAGAGCATGCTGAAGCAATTGGAAAAACCATGCCTAATTTGTGCCATCTCCGACTTTGTGAACATCGGATGGGATACGAGGGGTTGGAAGCGATTCTCGATGGCTGCCCCCACCTCAAATCACTTGATCTTCGGCCATGCTCCGCACTTGACAAAGTCAATAAAGTCACTTGTAGTGATTCTAATTCTGATTCTGATTCTGGCCAAAGATGTTCTGCTCAGCAAAGAAAAGATCTGTGGCTCCATACCGACTCTATCAGTTTAATGGATTGGATAATGAAACGGAAGAATAACTATGATTATCATCCTAAAAATGTTTATCGTTCCTATTGTTGTGATGATATTCGAGGTGAATATTATTAGTTGTTGTGGAAGTTTTGATGGTTATTAGTACTATTTCTAGTCTTGAAGGTTGTTATGAGATTTTGTTGGAGGTTTCATTGTATCTCCCATTTTGCCTCGTATCTAGTGAGATATTAATGGTTTAGTACTAATATTGATTATGTCTAATAATTAGTACATTTTTGTTTTGTCTTTAAAAATAAGATTTGAGCAATTGTTCTTAAGATATTGAACTAGTTTTGGCAACTTAGAACTATATATGTTGATTTCAAACTTGTAAGTTTTGTGTTTTACTGTAAAACTTAGTGAAACTTCAAGAGTACCAAAATAAAAGGCATGCTAACAAAGAAATTTTGAAACTATTATTTTCTACTAGTTTTGATAATGAATTTCAAATAGCACTAACTCATAACACTCACATTTTACTATAAAATTAATTTAATAAAGTAGTAACCAATTCGGGAGGTGGAGGGAGTATATTAATTTTCGTAGCATGGATGTTTTCTCCTTTATTTATATATTCTACTAAAGTTTTGAACTGCCAATTTTAATAACAGGGAAAGTAATTTCATATTCGATGTAATTGTACATTGATAATTGTAAATTTTGATACTGGTAATTAGTATCCCAATATCCAATCATAAATAAGAACCGTCTTGAGACAGGTGAACAGAGGATCCTCCCATTTCATTTTTCAATAGACAGGTGAACAGAGGATCCTTCTATTTCATTTTTCAATAACTCATTTTCTTTAATTTGGCAACATGAATATGAAGGGTCGAGATAGGTGAACCGAGTAGTATCCTGTTTCAATTTTCAATAAATTCATATAAATTACAGAGGAAACATCTTTTTTGGTCCACGAACTTTGTTAAAGTATCATTTTAAGTCCGTGAACTTTGAAAATATCATTTGAGATCCATCAACTATGGGTTAATATCATTTGAAGTATTTTTTTACTATTTCTAATTTTTTCTGGACAAAAATATCTTCAATATGTATTCTTAATAAACTTATCATATACTCATGTTTTTTATAAATATCTTTACAATATATTTTTGATAAATTTTCTAAATATAATTTGACCTTCAATATTATCACTTAATTTTGTGACATACAAGTAAAATTGATTCTTCAATTTTTTATAATAAAGAATTTTAAAATTGAATAAAGAACTTTCTTTAATAATAAAAAATTAAATAAGGATATTTTCTTGCATGTCACAAAATTAAGTGATAATATTGAGGGTGGAATAAAGAACTTTTCTTTAATAATAAAAAGTTGAATTAGGATATTTTCTTGCACGTCACAAAATTAAGTGATAATATTGAAGGTCAAATTATATTTAGAAAATTCATCAAAAATATATAGTAAATATAGTTATAAAAAATATGAGTATATGATAAATTTATTAAAAATATATATCCTTAAAGATATTTTGAGTATTTTCATCCAGAAAAACTTGGAAATAGTAAAAAGGTACTTTAAATGATATTAACCCATAATTGATGGCCCTCAAATGATATTTTCAAAGTTCACGAACCTAAAATGATACTTTGACAAAGTCTGTGGACCAAAACAAATATTCCCTCTAAATTATATAATCATATACCACACACCGAAACCTAGCTACAATCGAATTGAAGATTTTCAGCACAGGAATGAAATCACCGATAATCCTAACTGAGCCTCCAATTCCGACGGCGGCCGCTTCATCCTCAGCCCCGCCTTCGCCGAAATGGACCGAACTTCCCCAAGATTTGACGGTGAATATATTGCAAAGGCTGCACCCCGAAGAGATACTGATGAGTGCGCAGTTTGTGTGCACTGCCTGGTGGAGAGCCTCCAAGGATCCCTTCATGTGGCAAGTCATTCATTTGGATATTCGACGCCGCTCCGCCCGCGATTTCGGGAACATCTGCCGTTGCGGAGCCCGATCTGATATCAAATTTAATAACACGCGTGAGAGAATCTGCTGCTGCGCAGTCAACAAATTTGAGAACATTTCCCGTTGTGCAGTGGATCGTAGTCAGGGACAATTGCTCGATCTAACCCTTGCTGGTTTTTACCTTGATGGCTTGCTAACTTATGTAGCCGACCGGTACAATTCTTTCATTATTGCTCACTTTTTTGGTTTAAACCTAGCTTAATTAGGAGTATAATAAACTTAATCGTAGTAATATATCTCAATGCTTTCGTTTCTATGGAGATTATGATTTAAATTTACTATTAACTTTGTTGATGTCGACTTCTGTAACCTTCTAACCCAAATATCAGTTTTAGATGGAGTTATTTTGCCAATTTGCTATGTTCTTGAGTCATTTCTATTTCTCTTTTTAGTATTAGTACATGTTTCTTCTCGATTACTTTACTCACTCTTAGTATAATTAAATTTGTAAATTTTAACTTCAAGTTTTGTGGTTAGTACTTATATTTCTTTTCCCAGAATCACTGATTTGGTGTATGTTGTGACAGATCAAGTCAGCTTCGATGTCTTAAGCTTGAAGATCATCTGCGTAATTCTGGACAAGGAGGTGCACCTTTGACTTTGCAGATAACAAAATTGCAACGATTGGAAGAGTTGCACCTTGTAATGAAGACATGGTTCCACTCCGAAGATTTTGAAGCCATTGGCATTGCTTGCCCAATGTTGAAATCATTTACCTATCACAACTGTGAAACCAGGTGTACGTACCCTTATTTTAGCCAGTACATTGCCGCAATTGGAGAAACCATGCCTAATCTACACCATCTCCGGCTTTGTCAATATTTGACTGAAAATAAGGGACTGGAACCGATTCTCAATGGCTGCCCCAACATCAAATCACTTGATCTTCGGCAGTGCTCTGGTTTTGATGATGAAGATTCGGGTGAAAAATGTATTAAAAAAGATCTGTGGCTCTATTCCGACTCTATCAGTTTTGTGGATTGGCTTAAGAAATGGCATGATAACTATGATGATGATGTTGTGTATGATCATGATTTTATATATGATGGGGCTTGTTGTGATGTTTTCTGTTGGAATTACTTTTATTGTGGTTTGGACCCTGATATATAGTCTTCCTCTATGTAAGGATTTTCAATGATAATAGTCTTTATGAATGGTGTATTTAGACATTGTGCATACTCGAATTGTTTTTATTAAGTTGAAGTAGTAACTGTGGGCTGTGGACATGGCGACATCTGCCATTTGTGGTCAACAAATTTGAGTACCTTGTCCTTCGTGCAGTTGATTTAAGCCAGAGAAAACTGCTCGAGTTAAAGATTGGCGTTTGGACATCGATTGAGTGGCTAGACTACGTAGCTGATCGGTATAATTCTTTCATTTCATATCCTCTGCTCACGTCTAACATCAAATCTGGTGCTTTAAAGCAGCTGATTTTTTTAAAATTCTGTGAATTTTAATAACTGGTGCAGTTCTTTTCTGTGTGTTTTTCTCTTATGCCTCTGAACTAATTTTGGTGGACAAACATTGTTAGAAGTTGAGAGGTTACAAAATTTGTTGCTAGATATTAAAATCAATGTAGTATGTAGTTAATTTATCTGGTTGTTATGAGGATTTGCAGTGAGGCCATACTTTTTTGCTGATTTTCTTATTCAACTATTCCCGGTGTGGTCTCATTCTGTTGTTCTGTTGTTCTGCATAGTCACTAATATGCTCTATGTTCTACTCTCTTCAGAGATCATGTCAGCTTCGATGCCTAAATTAGATACTCTTATAATTAATTGATTTTCAAGATTCAGCATGTAGGTGTGACCGTGTGAGATGATGTCAAAGAGGGGGTGGGTAGTATTATTGTGTAGTGGCCACATGCCACTGAACTAGTATCAACTATACTCAAAATATTGATGTTATGTTCTTGGTGTTGTGAATATTCTGCTTTTAGAACCTCTCTGTCCAGAATCATTGATATGGTGTATGTTCCAACTCTTTTGACTGATCAAGTCAGCTTCGAAGCCTTACACTTTCGGATTATGATATAACAGGAACTGCTTTGACGAATTTAAAAGCATTGTCAACTCTTGCCCCATGTTGAAATCATTTACCTACTACCACGACTCTTGGAGCGAGCATCTAGAATTTACAGAGTATGCTGTAGCAATTGGAAAAACCATGCCTAATCTGCACCATCTCCGACTTTCCGTACATCTTGTGGAACATAAGGGACCAGAAGCAATTCTCGATGGCTGCCCCCACCTTGAGTCACTTGTTCTTCATGGAGATGTCGGTCTTGATCTTGATGTTCGCACCAAGATGTAGTATCGTTGATCTCTCTAAGATGTTTATTCACCAAAATTAGTAACTTCAAAGTTTCTTGTGTTATCCCACATCGATATCTTAGTATAAGTTGTGATAATATATAAATGAATGAAATGGGCATGTATATTGCTGGGCCTAGTAACGTTGGCCTATAACCCAAGTGGGGGCATAAAATTGGTTGGATATTGGCCCGAACCAACTGGCTGGGCTTTGCGGTGCTTATTCTGGCCTGCCCGTTCCAAGCTGGGAGTTGGGCCACGGGGCCTGTGCGAAGGCATGGGCTTCTTGGCTCATAGTGTGGAGGGCACCGCGTTAGGCTGGTTTCACAGAGCAACGACCACTTCCCGCTCTCGGCAGTGGAAGGATAACAGGCCGGTGTGTCGCTTGCCCGTTAAAGTCGGATGTGTTGGCCCAATTAAACAACCAATTTTTTGTACTTAAATCTATTATTTTCATTATTCTTGAATCTAGTTGATTTTTTTTCTACCCTTCTGACAGATCATGCCAGCTTCGATGCCTTACACTTTTAGAGCTTGTAGGCTTTGAAGATGGGTTTGATGAAGCAATAAAAAAAACTGCCACAATTGGAAGAGTTGCACCTTTTTATGAATGTGACATTGTTGAACCCTAAAGATTTTGAAACGATTGACTTTGCTTGCCCAAGGTTGAAAGCATTAACATATCACAACTGTTATCGAAGGACGGAAATGTTTTCAGAGCATGTTGAGGAAATTGCAAAAAGCATGCCTAATCTGTGCCATCTCCGAATTTGTGAATATTCAATTGGGTATAAGGGGCATGAAACGCTTGCCCATAGCTGCAGCCACCTCAAATCACTTGATCTTCGTTTAAGCTCTGGTCTTGATTGTGATTTAAATTGTGGTAAAAGTTTGTATAAGGAAAGGAAAGATCTACGTTTATATCAATTCCTAATTCCAAATCATGTACAAACTATTTATTCTGTATTGTGCGTTATTTTTATAAATATAATATTTCATGCTATAATCAATTAATGTAGTGATTATTTGTATTATTAGATTGCATTTTATTCATTTTTTTTCCCTCAAAATTAGAAATTTTCAAGGGAATTTCATTCTCTCTAGTGATATGAGACCAGTTTTCCACTAACGCCCTTTATTTTTATTTCTCTTACTTTATCAATTTTGTACTGTATCTTAACTTTCTAATTTTTTTTTAATCATCTCATTAGTTTAAATTTATAGAATATGGAGTATGTAGGAGTATAATTTAAAAGCCAAAGTATTTTATTAAAATTAATGGCAATTCTAAATAAATTATATATTTTATATTTTCCTCCAAATATAAACGATTAGGGAGAATTTAAAAAATAAAATAAAATGTAAACTATCTTTTCCTACAAATTGAGCGCTTATTAAAATACAATCGAACCATCTTCCCCAAATCAACACTCACACCATGAAGCCGCGAAAACGAAACCCTAAAAAATCATTGGGATTGCTTGTCCAATGTTGAAATCGTTTTCATATCACAACTGTTTCAATGATGTTGAAGATACAGAGTTTACAGGGGACGTGGTAGCAATTGGAAAAACCATGCCTAATCTGCGCCATCTCCGACTTTGTTCACTTTGTGAACATGGGATGGGATATGAGGGACTGGAAGCTATTCTCGATGGCTGCCCCCACCTCAAATCACTTGATCTTCGGCTATGCTCCGCATTTGAGAAAGTCTCTGATTCTGGCCGAAGATGTTCTGCTCGGGAAAGAAAAGATTTGTGGCTCCATACTGACTCTATCAGTTTAATGGATTGGATAAAGAAACGGAAGGATAACTATGGTATTGATTCTGAAAATGTTGAGCATTCCTATTGTTGTGATGATTTTGAAGGAGATTATTATTAGTTTTGTTGTAAAGGTTTTGGTGGTTATTACTATTTCTAGTCTTGATGGTTGTGATGAGATGTTGTTGGAGGCTTCATTATATCTCCCATTTTACTTGGTATGTAGTGAGATATCAATGACCCCTTTCTGTCTTTGATTAGTATCAGTGTACAGCTTATAACTCCATTCTGCTTTTGTTATTGTCCAATTTTATTATTTTCAAACACCTATTGGAATGACTTCTGGTCTATAGATAGTGTATATCCCTTCTGTTTATACATTCTTATTATAATTAATTCATTTTTTCGAGTTTCAGTAGCTGTGAGATTATGTTTCGAATTTCTTCCCTAGTAAGTTGGTAACATAATATCTTCCAATATTAACATTTATTTGGTAACACAATATCTAACAATCTCGTCGTTGTTTCTACAAAAATTTCAACATTATGCTCATTATTTTATCTTATTGAGTTTTGATTTTTAGATGTAAATAACGATGTGACTATCTGGGGGCGATACACATCGTCGGCTGGAGAGGGCATGCTGAGGGCAGACTGGAAGTACGGAGAAAATCTGCAATGGGGACGGACCCGCATATGAAAATTGGTCAGGAGGAGAACTCATCGATAACAACGAGATCATCCACTGCTGATTTGTTTCATCAGTGGGGTTGGGAATTTGCGGATTCGACTCTTTGCCCTTACCTTTTCGGGAATTTTTCCTACTTGAACTCATAATTTTGAAGATTGAAGATTGAAGATTGAAGATTGAGATAATCAGATTGAAAAATTGAGAGAATGAAGATTCTGTGTGATGAATAGAGGAGGAGGAGGAGGAATTATATATAGGTTTGGAATTATAGCCATTGGAAAAAAAAAATCGGCGATAACTCGGCGATGCAGAGGGAGTCGGCGTTAATTCGGTAGAATTAACGCCGAAAAATGCCGAAACACTCCCAACGGTCAGCGATAACTCGGCAATATTCGGCGAAAAATTGCCGAGTGTTATCGTCGGACCATTGGGAATGCTCTAATCAAATAAGGGACTGGAAGCAATTCTCGATGGCTGCCCCCAGAGACGGATCTAATGTGCAAGGAGGAAGGGCAAATGCGCTCCCTCAAAATTTTATATCTATGTACAAATTCTATTGTAGAAAAAAATTAATATTAGTTTCTTCTTTAAATGCCCCTCCTCAAACACTTCAAATATCCCCACATGTATTTTTGCCCCTTCAATCATCATTTTCTGGATCCTTCCCTGGCTGCCCCCACCTCGAGTCACTTGATCTTCAAGGATGTGCCGGCCTTGATCTTGAAGGGGCTCTTGGCGAGATATGTTCTAATCAAATAAAAGATCTGTGGCTCGATTTAATGGAACAAATTGTTTAGCGCGATGAATGGGATGATGAGGACTTATCTGTTTTCGACAATGTCGAATTCTATACTAGTGATTTTGTGTATGATCTTGATTATTATTAGGATGGTTGTGATGAACTTTGATGGTCATCAAGAACCATTTCTAGTCTTGAAATTTTGGCGATGCATTTCTCTAGAATTTTGTGTGCCTTTGAACTAATTTTGGCAACAAACATAGTTTACAAAATGGTTGCTAGATATTGAAATTTGGATGCTATGAGTCAATGGATGTGGTTAATTTATCTAGATCTTATTCAAAGCCATTGTGTAATTGTGTTTATATATTTGTTACCAAGAATTTTATGTGGCAACTACAAATCTTTGCTTGGTGTGGTTATGACTTATGAGCACTTTAGAAATGAAATGAGCATTTCTCTTGTACAATTTGTGTAGATAGAGTAAAGCCTTGACAATCTCTATAAAAATTTCAGCTTGTATGATGGCATTATATTATCCACATAGCTTTGTACTCCTTAAGAATCACATTTCCTTCTCCCTAAATAGAGTACGATGAATTGACAATGTGTTAATTATAAATTTATGTGTTGACAAGTGCTATGAATAAGAAGCATTAACTGCCTCACAAAATGAAAATGACAACTATGCACAAAAATGTATATTAATTTTAGTGAATTTGAAGTTTCTAATTATAGATCTATATTATGTTAATAAAAATTTAATATATAAAATTGAAAGTTATTTTTTTAGTAATCTGTATTATAAAATAATCAATGAAGTGACGAATTAGAGTCAAACAAATAGAATGATAGAAATTTTATCGAGTTTTCGGGTCTGGCCCTAACGGGTCGCGAATTAATCGGGTGCGGGCTAATTGGGCTAGAAATTTTCAGCCCTAACCCTGTAAATTTGGCAGGCTATTCGGCCGGCCCACGGATTGTGGGCTACATTGACATCTCTATTAGGGGTATAAAGAAACTAATTTTGATTACTACCTACATAGGAGTATAAAATAGGATATGTACAAATCGAGTATTCTATTTAAAGACTATAGCTCCAAGAAAATATTATACCAGGGATATTAGTCTATTACTATAGTAAATGCTGTATTCTAATTATGTTGATGAGATACTCGCAGTCACCCGTTATATGTCTCACTTATTCCATTTTTGTCCATTTCATATTAATTGTTTCGTTTCCTTTTACCATTTTTTTATAATAGACCATATATTTTACTAACTCATTTTATTCACATTTTATTATTAAATTATAATATACAAAAGCAAGACTCACGTTCCATTAACTGTTTTAATTCAGTTTCTATTACATTTGTTAAAATCTGTGTTATGTCAAATTGAGACATACTATTAGAGAGCGGAGGGAGTACATGACTAGCTAATTGATTACAATTAAGGTCACGATTATCGTTATTGCAATGGATATTCTTATTTTCTGTACAATAATTTTTTCAGCTTAAATATGAATATTATTCTTAGTTTTATGTGGTCCCTCATCAGTTTCTTTTTTCTTCCATCCCTTTTTCCATCCCTTTTTAATTGGAACATTTTTTATTATTTTTGGTAATGAGCTTCACATCCTACTAATTCAATCAACTCATATTTTATTATAGGACTCACAATTCTACTAACTTTTTTCATGTATGATTTTTAAAACTCATTAGACGGTATCAATTAATGAGGGATATACCACGCTAGTAAGATAATTTACTTAGACATCTTAATAAGTTAGATCTCTCAATAAATTAAATAAGAATAATAAGTATGCCAGATAATTGTACCACAAGCTATAACAAAAAAATTGACCAAGCTAGTCACACACATTCACATAGGAAAACAAAACATAGCACATTTCCTTATTTTAATTTCCACGGAATACAACAATTGCGTTTCAATCTTTTTCGACATATAAATCGTACAATTATTGCTAAGGGTTTTGATCTGTGCAAGATTATATTTAAATATAGAAACTCAAAACAAAATTATATGTAGGGCTTTGTTAGGCTATTTTTAATTTATTTTTAGATCATTTTAATAAAGGAAGACCTAAAATAATTTAAAAATGACATCAAACCCAAATTTTATAAAATGACCTAAAACTCATTAATAATGATATTTCGTGTTTTTAGTTAATTATTTTAGTTAATTATTGACCATTTGATCATTTTATCATAGGGCCAAGATTTGAGCTGCATTTCTAAATTTAAATGCATTCTTGTTTGTACCATCTCCCATTATTGCAATATCTATGGATGAAAAGCCCTTTATGACCTTAACTTAGTTATACATTGATACTCATTGAGCGTTTATATATAAATTCAAATATTACCGTTTTAAGTTTCATTAATGATTTGTAAAACAAATTTTCCAAACGGAACATATACTTCATTGCAACATCAAACATGCACTAGTAATCGTGCCATGCATCTCGAAAATAGCTCAATTGGTACGACGATTCCCCTCAGATCAATCGATCGGAACACGAGTCACGATTCCACATCATGGAAGACTTTTATTTTTCCTTCAAAACACACATGTTATCATAATTAAGCAATTGTGGACATCATTTATTCACACATAATTCAACCAAAATAACCCAAACACAAGTGGAAATAAAACGACAGCATCAACACGGTAGAGATGGAGTGGTGACATAAACCGTGTACTCGAGCACACTGTAGTTGTTGACCTCCTCAAAAGAATAGCTACTTGTAATTGCATATCCACGAGCATTCCGGAAAGCCCCGGCCCCGCCGACGACGGAAAGCTCCCTCGTGGCGTCGGCGAATTGGTTGCGGCCGTTGATGGTGACGGTGCTGCCCTTGTACGGACCCGAGGTCAAGAAGAAGTTGAGGTTCATGGAGAATGCTTGGACATTTAGGTCCATGGAAGTGGTGGTGCCCTGACCTCTAGCCACCTCCTCCGAGCCGAGCTCCGGGGCCACCGTGACCTTGTCGTCAAAGACGTTGACCCGGCCAAAGCCGGTGGGGGAGGTGTTGGTGATGGAGGAGTTGGCGACGGTGAACAAGGTGGCGTTAGGGCCGGCGCGGATGTCGTGGACGTAGAAATGAAGCTTGGTCGTGGCTATGTTTCCCTGGCAGAAGGTTTGGAACCATGGAGTGTCTCCGGTGGTGGCGGTGGCCGTGGCCGTGAGGAGGGTGGCTATTGTTAAGAGAAGACTGAATGTTGTTAAGTTCTTCATCTTTTTTTTTTCGGAGAAAACCCTAATTTGGTGAGGGTGTTGAATGCGGATATGTTTTGAGATGATGGATGGGGTTTATATAGATGCATGGTTTCAAATTTGATGAACTCTATGACTCATTATTACTCTATGATTATCCATCTAGGACTGAGGTATGAGACATTATCATATGATTATCCATTTAGGATTATGATGTGAGATTAATTCTGTTAGAAAGGATTGACTATTAATTTATCCATCTATATGAGATTAATTCAATTGAAACTTAGAAGGGATTGACTATGACTTTTATCATATGATTATCCATCTATGATTAAGTTATGAGATTCAATAATAAAACAAAATATAAGATATAATTTTTCAAATCCACTTTTAGGTAGAATAAATTAAGTTGATACTATAATTTGGTACACAATAACTTGGGTATATATAGTGTATACTGTATAGTAGCTTTCGGTGTCTGATATTTGTTTCCGCCTAATGAATAAGAGGGGTCATATTTAATTTATTTAATTTAATTCAATTTGTAGGACAGACTAAGAACTTAACAAGAAATTTAGAATAGTATTTATCACAGTTGAAAAGTAAAATTTATACGAGAGGGTTTTATTCAATTTGCAGGACTACTAAGAACTTAATTAGAAATTTAGAATAGTATCTATCACAGTTGAAAAGTAAAATTTACACAAGAGGGTTTTATAATATGTGCATATTTTTAGGAATATCTCCGTATCTTTATTACTATTCGGTGTATTGAAAATTCTGGTAGATCAAGCGTCTTCACTTTTATGTTTGCTTTGTGTACAACTCTGCTTTTCTTTCAAATGGTGTATTTGGCTGCATGTTCATATCTTCAATCTACATATTAAGTATATATCTATCTTTTTTTTGTTGAGTTTGATGTGGATCTTTTTGGCATTCTTTATTCACAAAATTAGTAACATTATTAAATTGGAAAAAACATGCCTAATCAAATAAGGGACTGGAAGCAATTCTCGATGGCTGCCCCCACCTCGAGTCACTTCTTGTCGAGAGATGTTCTAACCAAATAAAAGATCCGTGGCTCAATTTAATGGAACCAATTGTTTAGCGCGATGAATGGGACGATGAAGACTTATCTATTTTCGACAATGTCGAATTCTATACTAGTGATTTTGAGTATGATCCTGATTATTTTTAGGATGGTTGCGATGAACTTTGATGGTTATCGAGAACTATTTCTAGTCTTGAAATTTTGGCGATGTATTTCTCTAGAATTTTGTGTGCCTTTGAACTAATTTTGGCAACAAAACATAGTTTACAAAGTGGTTGCTAGATATTGAAATTTGCATGCTATGAGTCAATGGATTTGGTAAATTTATCTAGATCTTATTCGAAGCCATTGAGTAATTTTTGTTACCAAGAATTTTATGTGGCAACTACAAATCTTTGCTTGGTGTAGTTATGACTTATGAGCTCTCTTTGCAAAAGATGTTCTGATCAAATTAGAGATCTGAAGATCCAGGAACCTTATAATAGGGGTGATGACACTGAATCCACTGATTCTGATTCTAGTGTCACATGGTTAATGAGATTTTGAAGGTTATTACTAGTGGCCGAGCCAGAATTTTAACATGGGAGGCCCAAATTACCATTAAAATTTGTTGAGTGTGTTCAGTGCTAAATATGCGGAAACAACTCTAACGAGAGCAACATAAAAGCCTCACGTGAAAAATAGATAATGGAAAAAATAATTAGTGAATAGATTCATAGAGCATAGCACATATTTTACTACTAGGAGTAATATTTTATGATATATTTTCATATTAGATCAAAGAGTTATCATTTACTATTATAGATTTTTTTTTATAATAATAGGCTTCACATTAAAATTGATTTTATTAATATTATATAGTAATATTTTACAGTATTTATGAAATTGAAGAATCATTTTTTAATCTTAAAGTGTAAAATTCTTTCTTTTATGATTCTAATTAAAATGATTTATGTATAAAATTACAAGGGAAAAAAATCAATAAAAGTTTATGTGAGAAAATCCATAAAACATAAATGAATATGAGAAAACTAACAAAAATTACTAATTTAAGAAAATAAGAAAACAAGTCACAAATGAATTATGCGTGTAACTTTAAAATCAAATTTACTAATGTATAAATGAAATAAAACATAATTGAATACAAAATAAAAGAAATACTTTAAAATCAAATTTGCTAATGTATAAATCAAATAAAGCATAATTGAATACAAAATAGAAGAAATAGATTTCAAAATATCAAAACATAATCGAACCTGGTACCCCATGAACAAGAAGGAGAGTTCTACCCAACTGCACTGGCATTACATAATGCTAAAGCTGCTTACATATATTATTACTATTCCTTGTATTGAAAATTCTGATATATCAAGCGTCTTCACTTTTATGTTTGTTTTGTGTACAACTTTGTTTTTTTTTCAAATGGTGTATATGGCCGCATATTCAAGGCTTCAATCTACCTATTATGTATCTACCTTTTTTACGTTGAGTTTGATATGGATCTTTTTGGCATTCTTTATTCACAAAATTAGTAACATTATTAAATTGGTAAAACCATGCCTAATCAAATAAGGGACTGGAAGAAATTTTTTGATAACTGCCCCCACCTCGAGTCACTTGATCTTCAAGGAAGTGCCGGCCTTGATCTTGAAGGGGCTCTTGTCGAGAGATGTTCTAATCAAATAAAAGATCTGTGGCTCGATTTAATGGAACCAATTGGTCAGCGTGATGAATGGGATGATGAGGACTAATCTGTTTTCGACAATGTTGAATTCTATACTAGTAATTTTGAGTGTGATCATGATCATTATTAGGATGGTTGCGATGAACTTTGATGGTTATCAAGAACTATTTCTAGTCTTGTAATTTTGGTGATGTATTTCTCTAGAATTTTGTGTGCCTTGGAAAATTTTGGCAACAAACATAGTTACAAAATTGGTTGCTAGATATTGAAATTTGCATGCTATGAGTCAATGGATGTGGTTAATTTATCTAGTTCTTATTAAAAGCCATCGTGTAATTGTGTTTATATATTTGTTACCAAGAATTTTATGTGGCAACTACAAATCTTTGCTTGATGTGGTTATGACTTATGAGCTCTTTAGAAATGAAATGAGCATTTCTCTTGTAAAATTTGTGTAGGTAGAGTAAAGCCTTAACAATCTCTATAAAAATTTCAGCTTGTATGATGTCATTATATTATCCACATAGCTTAGTACTCCTTAAGAATCAAATTTCCTTCTCCCTAAATAGAGTACTACGATTAATTGAAAATGTGTTAATTATAAATTTATGTGTTGACAAGTGCTATGAATAAGAAGCGTTAACTGCCTCACAAAATGAAAATGACAACTATGCACAAAAATGTATATTAATTTTAGTGAATTCGAAGTTTCTCATTTATATATCTATTATTATGTTAATAAAAATTTAATATATAATTTATATATTTAATATATAAAATTGAAAGTTATTTTTTTAGTAATTTATATTATAAAATAATCAATGAAGTATCGAATTAGAGTCAAACAAATAGAACGATAGAAATTTTATTGGGTTTTCGGACCAGCCCATCGGATTTTCAGGTCTGGCCCTAACGGGTCGCGGATTAACCGGATGCGGACTAATTGGGCTAGAAATTTTCAGCCCTAACCCTATAAATTTGGCAGCTATTCGGGCCAGCCCACGGATTGTGGTACATCCCTATTAGCGGGTATAAAGAAACTAATTTTGATTACTACCTACATAGGAGTATAAAATAGGATACGTACAAATCGAGTATTCTATTTAAAGACTATATAGCTCCAAGAAAATATTATACCAGGGATATTAGTCTATTACTATAGTAAAATGTTGTATTCTAATTATGTTGATGAACTACTCGCAGTCACCGTTATGTGTCTCAGTTATTCCATTTTTGTCCATTTCATATTAATTGTTTCGTTTCCTTTTACCATTTTTTTAATAGATCATATATTTCACTAACTCATTTTATTCACATTTTATTATTAAATTATAATATATAAAAGCAAGACTCACGTTCCATTAACGGTTTCAATTCAGTTTCTATTACATTTGTTAAAATTTGTGTTATGTCAAATTGAGACATATATTAGAGAGCGGAGGGCCTACATGACTAGCTAATTGATTACAATTAAGGTCAAGGTTATCGTTATTGCAATGGATATTCTAATTTTCTGTACAATAATTTTTTCAGCTTAAATATGAATATTATTCTTTGTTTTATGTGGTCTCTCGTGAATTGGCATCAGTTTCCTTTTTCGTCCATTCCTTTTTAATTGGAACATTTTTTACTATTTTTGGTAATGAAACTTCACATCCTACTAATTCAATCAACTCATATTTTATTATAGGACTCACAATTCTACTAACTTTTTTCACGTATGATTTTTAAAACTCATTAGACGGTATCAATTAATGAGGGATATACCACGCTAGTAAGATAATTTATTTAACATCTTAATAAGTTATATCTCTCAATAAATTAACAAAATTATACCACAAGCTATAACAAAAAAATTGACCAAGCTAGTCACACACATTCACATAGGAAAACAAAACAAAGCACGTTTCCTTATTTTAATTTCCACGGAATATGTCGAAAAGATTGAACGCAATTGTTGTATTAATACAACAATTGCGTTCAATCTTTTCGACATATAAATTCCACGATTGATAGCACAAGAAAAATCGTACAATTATTGCTAAGGGTTTTGATCCGTGCAAGATTATATTTAAATATAGAAACTCATAATAAAATTATATCTAGGGCATTGTTAGGCTATTGTTAGTTTATTTTTAGATTATTTTAATAAAGGAAGACTTAAAATAATCTAAAAATGACATCAAACCCAAATTTTATAAATTGACCTAAAACTGATTAATAATGACATTTCGTGTTTTTAGTTAATTATTGACCATTTGATCATTTTATCATAGGGCCAAGATTTGAGCTGCATTTCTAAATTTAAATGCATTCTTATTTGTATCATCTCCCATTATTGCAATATCTATGGATGAAAAGCCCTTTATGACCTTAACTTAGTTGTACATTGATACTCATTGAGCGTTTATCTATAAATTCAAATATTACCGTTTTGAGTTCCATTTATGATTTGTAAAACAAATTTTCCAAACGGAACATATACTTCATTGCAACATTAAACATGCACTAGTAATCGTGCCATGCATCTCGAAATTAACTCAATTGGTACGACGATTCCCCTCAGATCAATCGATCGAAACACGAGTCATGATTCCACATCATGGAAGACTTTTATTTTTCCTTCAAAACACACATGTTATCATAATTAAGCAATTGTGGACATCATTTATTCACACATAATTCAACCAAAATAACCCAAACACAAGTGGAAATAAAACGACAGCATCAACACGGTAGAGATGGAGTGGTGACATAAACCGTGTACTCGAGCACACTGTAGTTGTTGACCTCCTCAAAAGAATAGCTACTCGTAATTGCATATCCACGAGCATTCCGGAAAGCCCCGGCCCCGCCGACGACGGAAAGCTCCCTCGTGGCATCGGCGAATTGGTTGCGGCCGTTGATGGTGACGGTGCTGCCCTTGTACGGACCCGAGGTCAAGAAGAAGTTGAGGTTCATGAAGCAATTCTCGATGGCTGCCCCCACCTCGAGTCACTTCTTGTCGAGATATGTTCTAACCAAATAAAAGATCTGTGGCTCGATTTAATGGAACCAATTGTTTAGCGTGATGAACGGGACGATGAGGACTTATCTGTTTTCGACAATGTTGAATTCTATACTAGTGATTTTGAGTATGATCCTGATTATTACTCCCTCCGTCCATGATTAATAGTCCCATTTCTAAATGGCGCGGGTTTTAAGAAATGATAAGAAAAGTGGGTGGAAGAAAGTTAGTGAAATAGGGGTCCCACTTGTATATATTAGTTTTAAATGATATGTGAGTGGAATGAGTTAGTGGAATGTAGGGTCTCTTTACCATTTATGGTAATTATGAACCGGGACTCTTATTCGTGGACGGACCAAAATGGAAAAACGGGACTCTTATTCGTGGACGGAGGGAGTATTAGGATGGTTGCGATGAACTTTGATGGTTATCGAGAACTATTTCTAGTCTTGAAATTTTGGCGATGTATTTCTCTAGAATTTTGTGTGCCTTTGAACTAATTTTGGCAAAAACATAGTTGACAAAATGGTTGCAAAATATTGAAATTTGGATGCTATGAGTCAATGGATGTGGTTAATTTATCTAGATCTTATTCAAAGCCATCGTGTAATTGTGTTTATATATTTGTTACCAAGAATTTAATGTGGCAACTACAAAACTTTGCTTGATGTGGTTTTGACTTATGAGCTCTTTAGAAATGAAATGAGCATTTCTCTTGTAAAATTTGTGTAGGTAGAGTAAAGCCTTAACAATCTCTATAAAAATTTCAGCTTGTATGATGGCATTATATTATCCACATAGCTTAGTACTCCTTAAGAATCACATTTCCTTCTCCTTAAATAGAGTACGATTAATTGACAATGTGTTAATTATAAATTTATGTGTTGACAAGTGCTATGAATAAGAAGCATTAACTGCCTCACAAAATGAAAATGACAACTATGCACGAAAATGTATATTAATTTTAGTGAATTTGAAGGTTATAATTTATATATCTATTATTATGTTAATAAAAATTTAATATATAAAATCAAAAGTTATTTTTTTAGTAATCTATATTATAAAATAATCAATGAAGTGTCGAATTAGAGTCAAACAAATAGAACGATAGAAATTTTATCGGGTTTTCGGGCCAGCTCATCGGGTTTTCGGATCTGCCCCTAACGGGTCGCGGATTAATCGGATGCGGGCTAATTGGACTAGAAATTTTCAGCCCTAACCCTGTAAATTTGACGGGATATTCAGCCGGCCCACGGATTATGGGCTACATTGACATCCCTATTAGGGGTATAAAGAAACTAATTTTGATTACTACCTACATAGGAGTATAAAATAGGATACGTACAAATCGAGTATTCTATTTAAAGACTATATAGCTCCAAGAAAATATTATACCAGGGATATTAGTCTATTACTATAGTAAATGCTGTATTCTAATTATGTTGATGAACTACTCGCAGTCACCCGTTACGTGTCTCAATTATTCCATTTTTGTCCATTTCATATTAATTGTCTCGTTTCCTTCTACCATTTTTTATAATAGACCATATATTTCACTAACTCATTTTATTCACATTTTATTATTTAATTATAATATATAAAAGCAAGACTCACATTTCATTAACTGTTTCAATTCAGTTTCTATTACATTTGTTAAAATCTGTGTTATGTCAAATTGAGACATATATTAGGGAGCAGAGGGAGTACATGACTAGCTAATTGATTACAATTAAGGTCAAGATTACCGTTATTGCAATGGATATTCTAATTTTCTGTACAATAATTTTTCCAGCTTAAATATGAATATTATTCTTAGTTTTATGTGGTCCCTTATGAATTGGCATCAGTTTCCTTTTTCGTCCATTCCTTTTTAATTAGAATATTTTCTACTATTTTTGGTAAAGGAGCTTCACATCCTACTAATTCAATCAACTTATATTTTATTATAGGACTCACAATTCTACTAACTTTTTTCATGTATGATTTTTAAAACCACGCAAGTAAGATAATTTACTTAGACATCTTAATAAGTTAGATCTCTCAATAAATTAAATAAGAATAATATGCCAGATAATTGTACCACAAGCTATAACAAAAAAATTGACCAAGCTAGTCACACACATTCACATAGGAAAACAAAACAAAGCACGTTTCCTTATTTTAATTTCCACGGAATACAACAATTGCGTTTCAATCTTTTCGACATATAAATTCCACGATTGATAGCACAAGAAAAATCGTACAATTATTGCTAAGGGTTTTGATCCGTGCAAGATTATATTTAAATATAGAAACTCATAACAAAATTATATGTAGGGCATTGTTAGGCTATTGTTAGTTTATTTTTAGATCATTTTAATAAAGGAAGACCTAAAATAATCTAAAAATGACATGAAACCAAAATTTTATAAAATGACCTAAAACTGATTAATAATGACATTTTGTGTTTTTAGTTAATTATTGACCATTTGATCATTTTATCATAGGACCAAGATTTGAGCTGCATTTCTAAATTTAAATGCATTCTTATTTGTATCATCTCCCATTATTGCAATATCTATGGATGAAAAGCCCTTTATGACCTTAACTTAGTTATACATTGATACTCATTGAGCGTTTATATATAAATTCAAATATTACCGTTTTGAGTTCCATTTATGATTTGTAAAACAAATTTTCCAAACGGAACATATACTTCATTGCAACATCAAACATGCACTAGTAATCGTGCCATACATCTCGAAATTAACTCAGTTGGTACGACGATTCCCCTCAGATCAATCGATCGGAACACGAGTCACGATTCCACATCATGGAAGACTTTTATTTTTCCTTCAAAACACACATGTTATCATAATTAAGCAATTGTGGACATCATTTATTCACACATAATTCAACCAAAATAACCCAAACACAAGTGGAAATAAAACGACAGCATCAACACGGTAGAGATGGAGTGGTGACATAAACCGTGTACTCGAGCACACTGTAGTTGTTGACCTCCTCAAAAGAATAGCTACTTGTAATTGCATATCCACGAGCATTCCGGAAAGCCCCGGCCCCGCCGACGACGGAAAGCTCCCTCGTGGCGTCGGCGAATTGGTTGCGGCCGTTGATGGTGACGGTGCTGCCCTTGTACGGACCCGAGGTCAAGAAGAAGTTGAGGTTCATGGAGAATGCTTGGACATTTAGGTCCATGGAAGTGGTGGTGCCCTGACCTCTAGCCACCTCCTCCGAGCCGAGCTCCGGGGCCACCGTGACCTTGTCGTCAAAGACGTTGACCCGGCCAAAGCCGGTGGGGGAGGTGTTGGTGATGGAGGAGTTGGCGACGGTGAACAAGGTGGCGTTAGGGCCGGCGCGGATGTCGTGGACGTAGAAATGAAGCTTGGTCGTGGCTATGTTTCCCTGGCAGAAGGTTTGGAACCATGGGGTGTCTCCGGCGGTGGCGGTGGCCGTGGCCGTGAGGAGGGTGGCTATTGTTAAGAGAAGACTGAATGTTGTTAAGTTCTTCATATTTTTTTTTCGGAGAAAACCCTAATTTGGTGAGGGTGTTGAATGCGGATATGTTTTGAGATGATGAATGGGGTTTATATAGATGCATGGTTTCAAATTTGATGAACTCTATGACTCATTATTACTCTATGATTATCCATCTAGGACTGAGGTATGAGACATTATCATATGATTATCCATTTAGGATTATGATGTGAGATTAATTCTGTTAGAAAGGATTGACTATTAATTTATCCATCTATATGAGATTAATTCAATTGAAACTTAGAAGGGATTGACTATGACTTTTATCATATGATTATCCATCTATGATTAAGTTATGAGATTCAATAATAAAACAAAATATAAGGTATAATTTTTCAAATCCACTTTTAGGTAGAATAAATTAAGTTGATACTATAATTTGGTACACAATAACTTGGGTATATATAGTATATACTGTATAGTAGCTTTCGGTGTCTGATATTTGTTTCCGCCTAATGAATAAGAGGGGTCATATTTAATTTATTTAATTTAATTCAATTTGTAGGACGACTAAGAACTTAACTAGAAATTTAGAATAGTATTTATGACAGTTGAAAAGTAAAATTTATACAAGAGGGTTTTATTCAATTTGCAGGACTACTAAGAACTTAATTAGAAATTTAGAATAGTATTTATCACAGTTGAAAAGTAAAATTTACACAAGAGGGTTTTATAATATGTGCATATTTTTAGGAATATCCCCGTATCTTTATTACTATTCGGTGTATTGAAAATTCTGGTAGATCAAGCGTCTTCACTTTTATGTTTGTTTTGTGTACAACTCTGCTTTTCTTTCAAATGGTGTATTTGGCTGCATGTTCATATCTTCAATCTACATATTAAGTATATATCTATCTTTTTTTCGTTGAGTTTGATGTGGATCTTTTTGGCATTCTTTATTTACAAAATTAGTAACATTATTAAATTGGAAAAACCATGCCTAATCAGATAAGGGACTGGAAGCAATTCTCGATAGCTGCCCCCACCTCGAGTCACTTGATCTTCAAGGATGTGCCTGCCTTGATCTTGAAGGGGCTCTTGTCGAGATATGTTCTAACCAAATAAAAGATCTGTGGCTCGATTTAATGGAACCAATTGTTTAGCGTGATGAACGGGACGATGAGGACTTATCTGTTTTCGACAATGTTGAATTCTATACTAGTGATTTTGAGTATGATCCTGATTATTACTCCCTCCGTCCACGATTAATAGTCCCATTTCCAAATGGCGCGGGTTTTAAGAAATGATAAGAAAAGTGGGTGGAAGAAAGTTAGTGGAATAAGGGTCCCACTTGTATATATTAGTTTTAAATGATATGTGAGTGGAATGAGTTAGTGGAATGTATGGTCTCTTTACCATTTATGGTAATTATGAACCGGGACTCTTATTCGTGGACGGACCAAAATGGAAAAACGGGACTCTTATTCGTGGACGGATGGAGTATTAGGATGGTTGCGATGAACTTTGATGGTTATCGAGAACTATTTCTAGTCTTGAAATTTTGGCAATGTATTTCTCTAGAATTTTGTGTGCCTTTGAACTAATTTTGGCAACAAACATAGTTGGCAATTGTGGACATCATTTATTCACACATAATTCAACCAAAATAACCCAAACACAAGTGGAAATAAAACGACAGCATCAACACGGTAGAGATGGAGTGGTGACATAAACCGTGTACTCGAGCACACTGTAGTTGTTGGCCTCCTCAAAAGAATAGCTACTTGTAATTGCATATCCACGAGCATTCCGGAAAGCCCCGGCCCCGCCGACGACGGAAAGCTCCCTCGTGGCATCTGCGAATTGGTTGCGGCCGTTGATGGAGACGGTGCTGCCCTTGTACGGACCCGAGGTCAAGAAGAAGTTGAGGTTCATGGAGAATGCTTGGACATTTAGGTCCATGGAAGTGGTGGTGCCCTGACCTCTAGCCACCTCCTCCGAGCCGAGCTCCGGGGCCACCGTGACCTTGTCGTCAAAGACGTTGACCCGGCCAAAGCCGGTGGGGGAGGTGTTGGTGATCGAGGAGTTGGCGACGGTGAACAAGGTGGCGTTAGGGCCGGCGCGGATGTCGTGGACGTAGAAATGAAGCTTGGTCGTGGCTATGTTTCCCTGGCAGAAGGTTTGGAACCATGGAGTGTCTCCGGCGGTGGCAGTGGCCGTGAGGAGGGTGGCTATTGTTAAGAGAAGACTGAATGTTGTTAAGTTCTTCATATTTTTTATTCGGAGAAAACCCTAATTTGGTGACGGTGTTGAATGCGGATATATGTTTTGAGATGATGAATGGGGTTTATATAGATGCATGGTTTCAAATTTGATGAACTCTATGACTCATTATTACTCTATGATTATCCATCTGGGACTGAGGTATGCGACATTATCATATGATTATCTATTTAGGATTATGCTGTGAGATTAATTCTGTACTCTATGACTCATTATTACTCTATGATTATCCATCTAGGACTGAGATATGAAACATTATCATATGATTACCCATTTAGGATTAAGATGTGATATTAATTCTGTTAGAAAGGATTGACTATTAATTTATCCATCTATATGAGATTAATTCAATTGAGACTTAGAAGGGATTGACTATGACTTTTATTATATGATTATCCATCTATGATTAAGTTATGAGATTCAATAATAAAACAAAATATAAGATATAAGTATTCAATCATGAGATATAATTTTTCAAATCCACTTTTAGGTAGAATAAATTAAGTTGATACTATAATTTGGTACACAATAACTTGGGTATATATAGTGTATACTGTATAGGAGCTTTTTCGGTGTCTGATATTTGTTTCCGCCTAATGAATAAGAACTTAATTTAATTTAATTCAATTTGTAGGAAGACTAAGAACTTAACTAGAAATTTAGAATAATATTTATCACAGTTGAAAAGTAAAATTTATACAAGAGGGTTTTATTCAATTTGCAGGACGGCTAAGAACTTAATTAGAAATTTAGAATAGTATTTATCACAGTTGAAAAGTAAAATTTATACATGAGGGTTTTATTCAATTTGCAGGACGACTAAGAACTTAATTTGAATTTAGAATAGTATTTATCACAGTTGAAAAGTAAAATTTATAAGAGGGTTTTATTCAATTTGCAGGACGACTAAGAACTTAATTAGAAATTTAGAATAGTATTTATCACAATTGAAAAGTAAAATTTATACAAAAGGGTTTTATAATACGTGCATATTTATAGGAATATCCCCGTATCTTTATTACTATTCCGTGTATTGAAAATTCTGGTAGATCAAGCGTCTTCACTTTTATGTTTGCTTTGTGTACAACTCTGTTTTTCTTTCAAATGGTGTATTTGGCTGCATGTTCAGATCTTCAATCTACATATTAAGTATATATCTATCTTTTTTCGTTGAGTTTGATGTGGATCTTTTTGGCATTCTTTATTCACAAAATTAGTAACATTATTAAATTGGAAAAAACATGTCTAATCAAATAAGGGACTGGAAGCAATTCTCGATGGCTGCCCCCACCTCGAGTCACTTGATCTTCAAGGATGTGCCGGCCTTGATCTTGAAGGGGCTCTTGTCGAGAGATGTTCTAATCAAATAAAAGATCCGTGGCACGATTTAATGGAACCAATTGTTTAGCGTGATGAATGGGACGATGAGGACTTATCACTTATCTGTTTTCGACAATGATGAATTCTATCCTAGTGATTTTTGAGTATGATCCTGATTATTATTAGGATGGTTGCGATGAACTTTGATGGTTATCAAGAACTATTTCTAGTCTTCAAATTTTGCCCATGTATTTCTCTAGAATTTTGTGTGCCTTTGAAACAACCATAGTTTACAGAATTGGTTGCTAGATATTGAAATTTGCATGCTATGAGTCAATGGATGTGGTTAATTTGTCTAGCTCTTATTCAAAGCCATTGTGTAATTGTGTTTATATATTTTGTTACCAAGAATTTTATGTGGACTTATGAGCTCTTTAGAAAGGAAATGAGCATTTCTCTTGTAAAATTTGTGTAGCTAGAGAAAAGCCTTAACAATCTCTATATAAATTTCAGCTTGTATGATGGCATTATATTATCCACATAGCTTAGTACTCCTTAAGAATCACATTTCCTTCTCCCTAAATAGAGTACGATTAATTGACAATGTGTTAATTATAAATTTATGTGTTGGCAATGTGTTAATAATAATTTGTAACTATTTATAAAATTATTGGTAATGAAAATAATTTCTCTATTAAATCTATATACAAGAAAAAATTTAGAAAATAAGGAGTGCTCTATTATTTTCTATAAACAGAGTGTAGCCAAAGAAATATCGAAATCCCTAAAATTCGAAGATGTTGAAAAGGAAGTCCGAATTCGGCATGTCGAAGGCGCCGGCTTCCTCCGCCGCACCTCCGCCGCCTCCATGGATCGAATTGCCGGAGGAATTGACGGCGAATATCCTCCAAAGGTTGCACGCTGAACAGAGACTGGGGATCGCGCAGCTAGTGTGCAGTACATGGCGGAGAGTCTGCAAAAATCCGGCCATGTGGCGCGTTATTGATTTGGACTTTCGACGTTGCGAGGACGTAGCAGAATTTGACACCATTTGCCGCTGCGCTGTGGATCGTAGCCAGGGACAGTTGATCGAGCTCAAGGTTATCAATGTGTATGAATATTCTGGGTTTCTAAACTATGCCGCCGACCGGTATAAATCCTTCCTTTGCTACGCTTGATTTTCTTATGTGCTTTCAATTTTTGTGCTTTAATTTTGATTTTGCAGAATTTCTTGGAGATTAATTTTATATAGCGATTAGTTGAAATCAGCTTTGAGAAATTGCTAAGTGCTTAAAAAGTGTTGCTAAACAGTGAAATTTTTGTGCATAGTTGTCATTTTCATGTTGTGAGGCAATGGATTGTGTTATTTACTTATTTATCTTGTTGGCTGAATATGTTAACAAGATGGGAAATGTGTAATTCTGCTTTTGGTATGTTTTCTGCTACATCTATTCTCATTATTTATTCTTGTCATTTATACATGGAGATGGATTGGAGGTGGAGATTGAGAAAAGCTTTATAAATAGTTAATGTGAATTTTTAAGCTTGTATGATGAAATTATGTTGATTTTAATATAAGTACTCTTGAGTGTGTATACAATACAGATGCTTCTTTAACATTATGGATTTCAATTTGTTATTTGAACATTTTGCTCCGAATGTTACTGCTGTTGCCTGTTTGTACAACCTAAATATTCCCGGTGTTGTGATTCTTGCTTTTAGAACCTCTATTTTGTTGTTTTCCAATTCTTTCTCTACCTAGAATCACTGATATGGTCTTATGTTCTTCTCTTTCGACAGATCAAGTCAGCTTCAATGCCTTACACTCGCATGGTATGAGGAAACTGAAACTGATTTGACAGACATGATGAAAAAACTCCCTCAACTGGAAGAGTTGCACCTTATCAGGATGCCATCACTCACACCCAAACAATTTGCAACCATTGGCATCTCTTGCCCCAAGTTGAAATCATTTACATATAAC
The DNA here is from genome assembly GCF_029641045.1 of Salvia hispanica. NCBI lineage: Eukaryota > Viridiplantae > Streptophyta > Magnoliopsida > Lamiales > Lamiaceae > Salvia > Salvia hispanica. The sequence continues at coordinate 56,223,633 of NC_142695.1, forward strand.
CAACATTCGTACGAGCATCCATTTTATCCAGGAGATGAGGGTTTTGAAGATTTCTGCACTAAGCATGCTATTGCAATTGGAAAAAGCATGCCTAATCTTCGCCATCTCAGACTTTGGGAACTGTATATGAGGAACAAGGGAGTGAAAGCGATTCTCGATGGCTGCCCCCACCTTGAATCACTCGATCTTCGAAGATGCTCTGGTGTTGATCTAGATGAAGTTCTGTTTAACAGATGTATAGAGCGAATAAAAGATCTGATACTCCCTACTGACGGTAACACTAGTGATCCTGATTTGCTTGAATATCCCGGATATGAAGATTGGGATGTCATTACATCATCGTATTTGACAGATTTGTGCAGGCCTGATTGGTCTGATGGCTCCAATGATGATGATGGTTGTGGAGTATTTGCTCGTTCTTACGATTTCAAACCTTATTAGATGAAAATGCTAAGGTGCCTGAGATTTCAAGATATGTGAAATTGCAAACCTTATTAGATGAAAATGCGAAGGTGCCTGAGATTTCAAGATATGTCTTCACTTTTTATGTAGGTGTAGACGGTAAAGGTTTCTTCCATCGATTTTGGCTTTAAATCTATATGGACAAATACCAGTCCTAACATTATAGTAGGCGTTTGCGTTGCTAGTTGATTTCAAGTTTTAAGGCAGCATTTTGGAGGTTTCATTATATCTCCCCTTTTGCTTAGTATATCTCAATGGATTGATTCTCTCTGTCTTTTATTGGTAGTTCCAATGGGGAAGATATTTGATAATGTGTTACACTATTATGTTTTGGAATGCATTTTGTACTATGATATTGATTCTGGCTTATGGACTGGCTTATGAGACCATCTGAATGGCAAAGTAACTGTGATATTGATTCTGATTATGATAGTGATTCTGAGTCTGGTAGTGGTTCTGAATATGATTATTATTAACATTAGGATTATTGTGATGATTTTGATGGTTATTAGTACTATTTCTAGTCTTGAAAATACCCTGAGATATCTTCACTCTTTTTGCTAGGTTGGTGGGCTATGATGCTACTTTGTTTATTCAAATGGTTTATTTGGCAGCATATTTAGAGCCTCATTCTATTCCATCTATTTCTTCTCCTTCCCCATGTTGAAATCATTTACATGTAATGAACATTGCTATGAGAAAAGCATGCCTAAGAGTAGAGTTCTCTCTTACAACTATTTCAACAATTAGGAATTTAAGAGTTGTATAGTTGCTTATAACAAAAACTGAATTAATTCAAAAGTTTGGTTATGATGAATCAAAAAGGAAAAGTTATTGGGCCTGATGTAGCCTAGCTTTCCCAATGCTTCAATCATACAATGACACAATCTCTTTTAGGATAATGCAAACAATTTTTTTTCAATACCATCCTCTTACTCAACTACTATTTCCTACAAATTATTTTCTCCTTGCTTTTAGCTTTCTGCATTCACAAAATATAATATACTCCATCTGTCCCACATAATTTGGGACACTTTGCCCCGCCACGAGTTTTAAAAAATCTAATGGAAAGTGAATTGAAAAAGTTGGTGGGATGTGGGTCCTACTTTTAAAGTATTAGTTTTATAACAAAATGTGAATAGGAATGCGTTAGTGGAATATGGGTCCACTATCAAAAATGGTAAAAAATGAAGTGTGTCTAATTATGTGGGACAGTCCAAAATGGAATACTGGGTCAAATTATGTGAGACGGAGGGAATACTAATTTCATAAAACTATCATTTCCCCAAAAAACATCAAATCCTTAATCTTTTTAACTTCAACTTCGGTTAAACTCCATTCATAGATTATGTATGATGCATCCATTTAAAATATGCTATGAAAATTTTAAAATCATGTACAATAACAAACTCAAAATCTCCACCAATTATGCCACATAATTTTAGTTTTTTATCTTATCCTAGAACATTCAATTCCAATGCTAAACATGTTTTTCATTTTCAACAATTTAAATTAAGAAAAGAAAAAAAAGATTATTGGGTAAAATGTGATTTGACAAGAACAAAAACAAGAGCTAGTTTTAAAGTGGTTTTAGCAGTCAAGCTCTCTCTCTCTCTCTCTTTCTTCTTCTCCTTCTCTTTTTCAATCACTTTACTCATCAGCAAATGTAGAAATCAGAGCCCTTGATTGCCCCATAAATTCAAAGGTTTGGATTTTCCCACTTGCAATTATTGACATCAACTGTATTCTTGCTATATTCGTATGCGAAGTTGTTTATAAATTTTATTTACTGCTGTGATCTGAAATTTTCCGAGATTTTAGGCTTTTTTTTCTCTTTTTGTTGGAAGAAGGGCTTTGGATATTGTTCGTTTCTTCTGCGACATGAGCAGAGAAAAAGAGGCGCCGGAGCCTCTGGATTTCTTTATTTGGACTGTTGAGGTAATTCTTCAATTTGGTTTGTTGTTTTTCTCTTTTGGATTTTTTTTCCTATTTGTTTGTGATTCTCTTCTTTGGATCTTGGGCTTTCTTGCGAAAGTTCTTATTTTTTGATGATTTTGTTTAAGTTTATGTGTTACTGTTGGTGAATTTCTGCTATTTGGTTATTGTGAAGGAGGTTTTGTGATAATTCAGAGTTTGTGAATATGTAATTTAATTTTAGTAAGAGTGTTAGTATTTTGATTCTTGCTTCTGCCTTATTTGAGAATTTGGGTTTGAAGGCCAGTGATTGAATGAGCCCCCAAATAGCCAATTGATTTTGGGCTAATTTGTGAGCTGATTGTGAGGCCTCCTCTGTTAGTTGTTTCAGTAAGGCATTTTTGGGAAATTGAGTGTTCAATTGGGGGTGTTCGATATCAGTATGTTACTCGTGTGTGAAGGCCGTGTCTGCTTGAAATATGGGATCTTGGATACTTAGACACCAGCCTTATGAGAAAATGACTCGGCGAAAGGAGCCTCTATGGAAATGCAATTCAGATTATGAATGGATTTGTCATATTCCTTTTGCAGCAACGAAATTGGTAATTTTTCAGAGTAGTGCTAGTGGATTCTCGAATGAGGTGGATGAAGCAAGGAGCTGATCACTTCTACTCTCCCTTGTTCAGGGATACTTGCCTTGTAGATAGGTTTTGCTGGTTACTGGTTACTGAGCTGTTATGTGTAGCCCAACATAGATAAATTTATGCATGCTTTTACGACATCCAATTAGGACTTCACGTGTATGTGCATTAAGCCTGGCAATGTGGCCCTAGATGCATGTTAGTGATTTTCAGTTGTCATGGAAGTGGCGTGGAGCTACACACAGTCAGTGATACCGTGCTTTCTCTTTGGATTTTTCTATCTACCGTCATTGTATCATGTTATGCGTGCTTTGTCACTATCTTGTTGCATCGGCATGTAAATAAATGTTTTGAGGCCCTTTTTGATTCCTAATCTAGGTTTTTGCATCAACTTTAGGCCCTCAAAAACTAAATTGTGTTTTTTTTACACAGCTTTGAGTAAAGACAATTAGACAACTAGGTTTTCTTTCTTGTAGTTTTCCTTTGGATTGAAGGACTGAAACTATTATACTAACAAATATCTGAATGAGTAAACTTTTAAAATGTTCATATCCATTACTATGAATTTGACTTATTTTGTGATATTGGTGGATTAAAATCCGCTTTATATTGATTCATCTGAAACCTTTCCTCTTTCCTTTATCAAATCCATTAGTACCACGTCAAAGCCTTTAACTGTTCAGATTTTGGCATATGACTACACTTTTCAAACCTTTCCAACTTGTTTCGAACTACAAAGTCATAAAACCGCCATTACTAATTAGTATACTTTGCTAAGCATGTGTCTTTTGGTGGAATCAAATGAGAAAAAAAACAGAGTGGGGAATTGAAGTATTGTTGAATAAAGCAGATTTTCAATTTGTATGACTCTGCTTTGTAGGATGTTGGCCTGTGGTTGGAAGAAATAAATCTTGGTAACTATCGGGAAATATTCAAAGAAAATGGGGTCAATGGAGAGTATTTGGAAGGGATGTCAATGTTTACAACTGAACAGATCCTCCGGTTCATACGGAAGTGCCACATGAAATGGGGGGATTTTATAACATTGTGCAAGGAGCTGAGGAGAATAAAAGGTCCATCCCCCTCCCTCTGTGTGTGATATTGTTCTCAATTAAACACATGTTAAGCTGCAATGTGTAGTATTTACTAGTTTAGATTGCAATCTATGGACATAGGAATGAAATATGAATGCTGTTTCCCATTTATTAACATACCAATTGGATGGGATTCTAGAAACGACGTTAGAGTGACATGTGAGAGTTTATGATCGTTCGAAGTATTAATGCTTGTGTGATGGATGATGATCAATATAAATAGGCTGTGCTAGTAAGGCTTCATCATTTTTCATGGGAAATCCACTTTAGATTTGGTTGCTTTGGTTATGTTATCATCTATCTCGTTCCTGATTATGTCGTCTTGGATTTTAATTGGTGTGAAATTGCAAATCTTGACTGATTTTTATCACAGTGGCCTGCTTGAAAGGGGAGCAAAAGGTACGACGGCCATGGTGGGCACCGGCTTGTCTGTCAGTGGTGTTCGTGAAGGCTGCGAAACGCAACAGGCAGTCTCGGGTGGTGTCGTTGAAGCTGGAACCTTGATGTAGATATGCTCGTGTGTATATGCTTGTACCATTAAATTTTGGGCATTGTTGGGAGCTGGTTCTTCTATGGAGAGCCCCTCTTGCTTTGTCAAAGTTTTCTTCTTTTTGTTTGGGATTTGTCAAAGAAACGACATATATATATATAATATATAGACCATCATGTTTGCTTCTTCCTCTGTGTCTAAGCCCCCACATTTTGTTACTACATTTTTTAAACAGTGATAGTAGTATTGCAGAAATGTTTGTTAACAAACCAGAGAACAATTGGATTGACAAGAATGCCCTTGACGTTTGTCCAAATTCAATAGGATGAAGAAGCGCTCTTCTCCAAAATTTTCTTAATTTTTTGAACAAAAAACCCTGAACCCCCATTAATTCACAATCTAGAAGGCCTGTTTACTTTGCAAGTTATAGGAGTGCGTTGGGGTGACATCGCTCAAGTGACAACGTGACATCAGGTAACATGCAATATGCAATACATATAATACATAGGTAAACAATTTGGCATATGGTTCCATTCATTATGAGATATGAAATCATAGCACTATGATGGCAGCATAGTTAAAATGACAATCTAGGCAAGCACTATACGATACAGAGGCAAGCATTATGCGATATACATAAGCTAGCAACTCAGCATATGATTTCAAGCAATTTGCGATATGAATAAAAGATAATCAAGCAATGTATGATACATAGGCAAGCAAGTCTATGATACATAGGTAAACAATTTGGCATATGGTTCCGTTCATTATGAGATATGAAATCATAGCACTATGGTGGCAGCATAGTTAAAATGACAATCTAGGCAAGCACTCTATGATACATAGGCAAGCATTCTGCGATATACATAATGTAACGCCCCACTTTTTCGAACCCTAATTTTTGTGACGTGGAAATTTTTGCATTAAATGCCTTAAATGCTATGATTGTGAATTATTTGATGATTGATTAATTGCATAGTGTCTATGTGACCTAATTGCATATGTGGATATTAATTGAGTTGAATAGTCAACTTGTTGAAAAGTTGACGTGGCTATTGAAAAGTCAAAGATGTGGAAAAATGACGTGGCCGTTGAAAGGTCAATGTGATGAGAAAATGATGTGGAAGTGGAGGATTGATTGAATTGAAAATGTGAATATTTGAGGTGGAGAAATAAAATTTGTGGGGAAATTATTATTTATTTTCCTAAGGGATGAGTGAGAAAAATAGTAGGAATATTATTATTTAGGCATGTGGAATTTTCGGCCCTTTCATTTATTGGAGAAGAAATAATATTATTCTTGGATTTAATTATTTGTTTGGGATAATTATCCAAATTAAATCCAAAGTCCAAATACTCTAATTCCTACATGGAATTTTCGAAATATATATATATTGATTTTCTTGAGATTTTCGAAAATCTCATAATATTGAGGAAAGGATTATTTTTATTATTTTATTGATCCCTTATTTATTCTATTCCATGGATAAATATAAATATGCTAAAATATCCTAGCATATCTTGATATATCTACCATATCTTGCCATATCCTAATTAAATTAGGATTTGAATTTATTCCTTGTGGGAAGAGGAAATACACGCCTATCTCCTATTTTAATTGGGGAGTATTTTATTTTATTCTTGCTCCGTGATATATTATTCTGCTCCGTAAAATATTCAAATTTAAAATCAAAGCTATTAAAATAGCTTGATTTTCGAATTCCTACTTTTCCTCAACCATATTTTCGGCCACTACACCAACCAAATCTCCCCAAATCTCTCTCAAATCTTTTATTTAATTAATTGTTGGATTATATCTGCACTCTATAAATAGGAGAAGAAAACCTAACCCTAGAGATCAAGAAACCGGCGCCCCACTCCTCTACAATTTTCGAAATCTACTTCTTCCCACTCTCTCCATATTTTCTTCAAGTTTCTTCAAGATTTCTTCATCAATTGAGAAGAATTCAAGTCAAATTCAAGAGTTATTGAAGAATCAAGTCTAGTTCATTGTTTCTACCGTTCGTTTTTGTGAAAAAGGTACTTTAATTATTGATCTCTTCTTCTTCTACCGATTAATCGGTGATTCTTGCATCCACATGCATCTAGAACGAGTGAAAGGGGTTTTAATCGGTGAATTTTGGGAATACATGGAGGTGTGTGAAAACGTGTATGTGTGTGTGCGATTGTGTGTGTGTGTGTGCACGCCTCGATCGGCGTGCACATGTGTTGTGCTCGTGTGCATGTGTTGTGTGGGTGGAACACTCATGTGTGATACGAATTATTGGTGATTTTGGAATGAATATTTGAATAAAAATAGTATGCTAATCATACTTTGTTTTTGATATTTGATTTTGAAATTAATCGATGGAAAAAGGGGAAAATGAGAGATCATGCATGATTTAAAAGCCATGATTGAAACTGATTTGTGATACGCCTAATTTAAAGGTGATACTACGCGCTCTCAGCGTGATAAACGAGGAGAAGAGAAATCTATCGAGCTAAACCTACGAGGTGGGCTTTCTTTTAAAATAAGGACATTGTCCTAAAATGATATTGATGAGAATGAAAGATGTGTTATCATGCCTTGATTTGTTTTGTCGTGCCTATCCCTCGTGGCTATGCCACTATTGTTATAATCGAATTCGGATCCTTGTAGAGCCGCAAACTCTACTTGGGTTAGTGTACACCAATGTTAGACCGAGTGTCAGCGTACGGGTTGGCCGGTCTAGTGACCTGGATTGCGGCCGCATTCCTTGTCATGTAGAATGAGGATATAGTAAACGTCTATGAGAAAAATGGTTGCGCGACCGTGATATTTGAGAAAGAAAGATATTTTGATGCCTCGGGTCTTTCTAAAGTTAAAACCCCGATGGACATCTGGAAATGGCATGATAACTACTATATTTTTGATAAAACTGTTTTCGGCAATGAGCCCATTGAGTATGATTTATCGTACTCAGCCCTGCATGTGTTTTCCTTATGTGCAGGTTGAGTGGTGACGAGCGGCGGCGGTGTTGAGCGGGAAATATAATAAAGATGAAATGTTGGTATTTAAAGTGTCGTTGTGTCTTCATACATAGCCTCACTTCTTTCTTGGTCGCTTCCGCTACATTTTTATGAAAACTGATGATCTTCTGTTGGGATAAACACATTTACGTTTGTGGGTATGTTTTGGATGATGAACAGTTAGAAATATTTATTTTTGGGAAAAGTTTGAGAATATTTTAGGAAACATTGATAAGTTTTTGGTACAATGATCTTTATGAAAGTTCTTTTGCTAAGGCACTATTTTATCTCTACTTAACTGTTCTTTAAATGCTCTGGTCAAAACCTCTTTTAAAATGAAACCCTAGTCTTGGATCCTTGTTGCATTTATGTCTACCTAGTTAACGAACGCCGCATTTATTATACCCTAAATGGGCGGGTCGTTACACATAAGCTAGCAACTCAGCATATGATTTCAAGCACTTTGCGATATGAATAAAAGATAATCAAGTCATCTACGATACATAGACAAGCAAGTCTGTCAATAGATAAGATTGAATCTGCTCCTAAATTTAACGACTATTCTTGGTGGTACAGTGTCATCTTAAATGGTATTGTCATTTTAACACAAACCGCGAGTTATAACTAAGAAAAAATTTCAACGAATTTTACATGTGTTTAGTTTGCAAGTTTCCATTTATAATCCAATAAAATTTGATTCAATTAGCCCAGCCAAAGGCCCAAAAAACCCCAAATCCCCAAATTAGGAGTAGTATTTTGTATTTCTAAAATCCCGCGCATTTCAAAACGGAACCCTAGAATCCGAAAATGTTCAGCATGAGAAGGAAATCAAACAGAGCTGAATATGGCGCCGGCGCCAACTTCCTCAACCGCACCTCCGCCGCCTCCATGGATCGAACTGCCGGAGGATTTGACGGCTAATATCCTGCAAAGGCTGGATGCTGAGGAGATAATCATGAGTACTCAGCTTGTGTGTAGTACATGGTGGAGAGTCTGCAAGAATCCGGCCATGTGGCGCGTTATCGATTTGGACTATCGACGTTGCCAGCATCCCGACGATTTCTATAACATTCGTAGCGCAGTGGATTTTGATATCATTTGGCGCAGCGCTGTGGATCGCAGCCAGGGACAATTGGTCGAGCTAAAGCTTACCTATTTGGAAGCAGAAGATGGGATTCTAAACTACGTCGCCGAGCGGTATACTTCTCTGCTCTATTATTGCTTTCATTTTGTTGATGCTGAGTTTTGACTGTTGATTTTAGAGGAATGATTATTGTCTAATTAGGTTGTGAATGAGAGAAAATTTAGTTATGTGTTGCATATGCATTGAGTCAAAGTATCCGTCCCATAGAAACATGCCCTTTAGGGTTGGCACGGGTTTTAATGTATAATTGGTAAATTACGAGAGAAGGAGAAAAAATAGTTGAATTTGGGTGGTGGGTTGTGAGGCCATAAATGATAAAGTAAAAGTGAAGAAGAAAAAAGGTTACCATAGATATGGACAATTTCAATGGGACGGATGAAAAGGGAAATATGACCTTGTAGCAAAAAGGTGATGCGGTCACTCCAGCCGCCCCCACACCCCGGCCCGACAGTTTGTGAGGGGGTTCAATCAGGGTAAACAGCAGCCCGTTAGAGAGGAGGCCTTCAACCCACTGTCCTGACAGAAGCCCATCTCTCAAGGCCTCACACTTGTGCCTGAGAGATGGAAGCTCCCTGTAGCAATATCTGCTCCCCGGAACCAACTGCGCTAAGCCCCTGCGGGCAAAAAGGAAATATGACCTATTTCTATGGGACGGAGGGAGTATATATAGTTACAATCAGCTTTCAGTTGTTTTTTAAGAAATAAGTTGTAGGAAAGTGCTTGAACTAATTTTGGCAGGTTAGAACATGCTGATTGATGATTAGTAAGGATTGTGTTTTCAGTTTTGAATTTGCAATGCTTGTATTAGAAAAAGAGTGCTACTTAAAGTTTTGCTAAACATCAAAAGTTTGATTTTTGATTGTATATTTGTCACTTCCATGTTCTGAGGCAATGATTCTAGTTAATGTTTTTGAGGATGTGCAGAAAAGAGGTTGAAGATTTTATTATTCGTAGCACTTGTCTTTTTTATCTTGTTGGATGAATATATTAACAAGATGGGAAATGAGTATCTCTGTTTTTCAACTTTTTTGCTATGTCTTCTGCTTCCTCTATTCACATTAAATGGTTATTATTACATGGAGATGGGGTGGAGGTGATCATGTGTAGGTTGAGAAAAGCTTAATAGATATATTAGCTTATCACTGTTTATGTGAATTTCAAGCTTGTGTGATGATTTATTTTAAGATAAGTAAGTATCTTGTGTGTGTTTGCATATACATACATGATTCAACATTATGGATTTTCAGTTTATCATGTGAATGTTTCGCTCTCATTGTTACTCCTCTGCTTTTGTGTGTTTCCCGTTCGTTCGTTTCCCGTAATCAATGATATGGTGTATCTTATACTCCTTTGACAGATCAAGTCAGCTTCGATGCCTTAGAGCATCCACAATGGTGCTTAGGCCAGCAATAGGCCAGCCATTCTCTCCCTTGCCACGTCAGCAACACTAAAAAATCCACCTGCCACATCAAATTTAGGCCAGCTATAGGCTAGCCATAGGCCAGCCGCAATAAAAATAATTCAAAATATACTACATTTACGGAATTAAATTTACGACACATATACTGAAAAAATTCGTTAATTTTATTTAAATAAAGTCCACACACGAGCCACCGCCCCACTCTACTCCTCACTAATTTATTAAAAAAATACATTAACAAATGTTACTATGCTTTGAATCCATTATAGTTTGCCGCTACCCGACGGTATGACATATTTCTGTTTTAGGTCTTAAATTTGTATTGGGTCTAGCCCGTCGTCTGTGTGCCTATTTAAAAATTACATAATTAAAAAAAAATTCATAAAAAAACATTTAAAAAATACATTATATATTTTTTCAAAAAAAAAAAATTAAAAAATAGCGCTGGCCGATCGCTGGCCAATCGGCACGCCACAATGGCGGCCAGCGCATCGGCCAGCGCAACGCGATGCCCACGCCGAAATTTTGGCCGATTTCCCGCTAGCCTACTCCAATGGTTCGGCTAGCCGATGGCTAGCTTACCATTGCGGACGCTTGAAAGATATTTCGGAAGGGATAATGTTGCTTGGACCGATGCAATAAAAAAATTCACACAACTGGAAGAGTTGCACTATATTATGATGCCAGAATTGGATATCATAGATTTTGAAACCATCGGCACCTCTTGCCCCGTGTTGAAATCATTTACATATAACGAATTTTGTTGTGAGCAGTCGGAAGAGGAGGATGACCTCGATGGTGGTGTGAGATTCTCCGTTGAGTATGGCGTTGCGATTGGAAAAACCATGCATAATCTGCGTCATCTCAGGCTTTGGGCACTGGAGACGAAGAATGAGGGACTGGAAGCGATTCTCGATGGCTGCCCCCACCTTGAGTCACTCGATCTTCGGAGATGCTATGGTCTTGATCTAGAAGGAGCTCTGGGTAAAAGATGTTGTGAGCAAATAAAACATCTGAAGCTCCCTTCTGATTGTGCCAGTGATCTTGAGGTTCGACTCAAAAGTTACGAAGATATTTTATGGGGATTATGAGGAAGGTTGATGTCTGATTTATTCAATTTCGACTTCTATTATTATGATGTTTGTGGAGGTTTCCTTGGTTATCAATTTCTGATCTTGAGGGCCTGCTGAGGAAAGTTGATGTCTGATTTTATTCAATTTCGACTTCTATTATTATGATGTTTGTGGAGGTGTTCTTGGTTATCAATTTCTGATCTTGAGGGCCTTAGTTTCAAGATAAGCATCTTCACTTTTTGTGTAGGTATGTCTCCACCGTGCTAAGATGACATTGAATCTCATGATTAACTATCTCATCTTCATCTCTATGATTAATTTACTTTGAAACAAACCTTATTTTTTTTTCATATCTCATATTATATCTCACTATTATTTTGTCTAACGAACTGACCTAATATAAGTAGTTACAAAAGATAAAATTTACTATACATACTCCCTTTAATCCAAATGGATTCTTATTTATTTTTGGGATGATTCAAGTTAAATGTGTCATTTCCTCAAAAACTAACAAATTTTACTTTTTTTAATTATTTTTCCTATTTCTTTTTTCTTGTTTTACTTGTCTAACTCATTCAACATCAACTTTTATAATCTTATATTGAATAGAAACGACTTGGTTAACTCAGAATGAATAGAGTACCACTCTTTTCGCCCCAAAGGATATACACTTTAGGTTTGATACGTGTTTTAATATAAAATTGGTAAATAAGAGGGATGTAGAGAAAAAAATAATTAAAGTATTGTTAGTGGAGAATGGATCTCACCTCATTAGAGAGGAAAGACTTTCCAAATGATAAAGTAAGAGAGTATAATTTATGAATGACACAGGTTTAATATGCAAATGATAAAGTAAGAAAGATGGAAAAGTAAGTAAGAGATAAGTAAAAAATAGTGGAAGTAATATTAATGGTGGATGATGTGTGATTGGTTAAAAATTTTCCATATTTAAACTTGGTCTAATTTTGAAGGATGTTCCAAAATAGTAAAACTAATCTCACTTTTTTTTTTTTAAATATGGGAGTATAAAGTTGCTTAAAAAATCATGAATTTTGATTAATCTTGTAACTTTTTTCTCAGTTTTAGGAATCGAATTTGGGTGAATAGTATCTGATGTACTACTCTCTCCGTCCTAAGGAATATAACCCCTTTCTTGGTGGCACAAGATTTTATATAATTTTATTTTATGTGTTGAGTGGGAAGAGTAAAGTAGAGATGAAATAAAGTAGAGATAAAGGTGTTTTAATTTTTAGTAATGAGTATTTTAGATGGGATAAACTAAAATAAAAAAATGGGTTATATTCAATGGGACAAATGAGTAATATTCAAAAAATTCTATGAGAATAAGAATAAGATCGACTGTAAATTGAACCAAATAGCAAAATATAAATATGCGTCGAATTAACAACATAATATAAATAAGAAACTGGCATATTTCATCATACAGAAATCGAGAAAAATGTTAAAATTCGTCGTTTTTAAGGCTGATTTTTAAAAGTTTTTATGATAAACAACCAAATTTTGTATAACCAAAATAAAGTTATATTAATAATTTGATTTATTAATTATATATTAAAATTATAAAATAGTAAGTGGATACGTTAAAAAGACTTATTAGCCTTTAATATCATTTTTTATATTTACATTTGAATTTTCTTTCTATTGTTTTTAAAATTTGAATTAAAGTATGCACTAATTACATATATAGTTCTAAAATTATAAAAAAAATAATAAAAAATTATAAATATATAACCATAATATTATGCACTTTCTATATATTATATATGCATCTAATATTTTAATTAAATTTATAAATAAATTTATATTTTTATCAAATAAATTAGATTTTGGTTTTACAAAATTTGGTCACGCAGATTTATTGTTTTTAAAATTACGAACAGAACAAGTGGATCAAAATTAATGAATTTTTGGAATTTAACTTGAGGCCCAACTTTAAATTTGATTGAATATTTTAGAAGTGACAAGAGGAATTGACAATAATAAGACAATATAACTGAAAAGTGATAAACAGAGTAAATGCTCTGCCCCATTGCACCACACAATATTTTGTCGCAGCAGCAGATTAATTTTTGGGATTATAGTACTACTAGGCCACGTAAGTCAAGTCCTTCCTAACTAGGCACAAGTTACCAAGCGCGATGTACTTCACGTGACATCCACTTTCAAGCTTCTCTCTCCTGAGTACGGCGTCGTTTGGGGACCCATGGGCCACTGCTAGTGTGGACCTTCCCACAGTCGATTTAAGAGCTGACGTGGTCCAGCTAGAGCTTTTTCAGTTGTACCACACTACATTGTGGACTTGTTACTTGTACATTCTACGAATTTTGTTTCCTTACACTCATTGGGTATGATAATTGTCGATAAATAATTAATTACTCCCTCCGTCTCGCTTTAGACGTCCCGGTTGATCAATTTTATGCGTCCCACTTTAGGAGTCTCGGTTGAGATAAATTAATAAAAAATGTCTACAAAGTGTTAAAAGTGGGTTTCAACATCCATTACAACTAATAAAAAAGTATTAAAAGTGGGTCTCAACATCCACTACAACATTTATTTATTGGACACTCAATTAAAAGTGGGTCCCAACATCCACTATAATATTTTTTATTACACACTCAAACACCTTTTTTCTTGAAACATGTGTCCGACTCAACCGGGACTCCTAAAACGGGATGAAGAGAGTATTATTGTAATAATAATATATATTTAGGTTTATGATCTTATTTTTCCACATTCATATTCACTTCCATTTCTTGGTTTTACTATTATGACCATGATTATTATTGTACTTTATCAATTTATTTATATTTAGGCTTATGATCTTATTTTTCCACATTCATATTTCACTTCCATTTCTTGGTTTTACTATTATACTATTGGATCATATCTCATTCACAACATGTTTATATTATTTTGTAGTAATTATTTATTGAATCTTTACGTTATCATACTGTTATCATGCCAGGACAATAAAGACTGGATCGTATCGTTAACGGATTTTTATCATTTACAAGTAGTGTTCTAATTAGAATATTGTAGATCAAGTTCATATTTTGTTTGAAATTTTTCGTAACATGTGTATGAATTTGAACATGCTAGAGTCTTTATAAATCGACGTAATAATAATCTAATAAGAATATGGCTGAGGAAAACTATTTCTATAACTAAATAATTATGCTAGTTTTTCTTTTGTAATTTCTTCAAAATCTATCCATACAACGATTAATGTGGAACGTGGACTGGATAATCGAGAGATGGATTAATTAAGCTTTGGAAACAACACACGAAACCATATAAAATTATTCTAAAAAGAATGGAATTGAAAAAGTAGTTTCTCACATGTTACATGAGCCAACCACTCTATCGATTTTATCGTATTTCAAGTTCCCACCAATGTCTTGGTCGCTCTTAATACTCATATTCAAAGTCTAAGTCAACTCCTCATCTATTTTGTTCGATGATTTCTCTTTTTACCTATAGTACTCCCCCCGTCCCAGCTAAGATGACAGGTTGTTTAGTCGACACGGAGTTTTAGGAGTTATTGGTTAAAGTATTTAATTGGAGAGAGAAGGTGGGTGTAAGTATTAAAGTAGAGAAATAAAGAAAGATGGATATTTTATTAGGAGTGAGAAAAAGTGATTGGATGTATTAATTGGAGAGAAAAAATTATCAAAAAATGAAATGTGTCATTTTAGTTGGGACAAACTAAAAAGAAAAACGTGTCATCTTAAGCGGGACGGAGGGAGTAATATTTTCTTTATTTGGAAAGGTTAATCTTCTTTTTTGTCTTTGCTAAACAATAGTGATCACCATTCAAATAAATTATACTTCTTTTGGCTCAATATCAGTGATCCTCAATTTTTATTGAGACGTTCCAAGAAAACTCGTATTTTGACACAAAATATATCATTCTAACATCTCCTATTTTATTCGTTTTTCACTTATCTATTCTGAATACCACTTTCTAAATTCTAATTGTTCAAAAGAAATTGAATATACTGATTTTGGTACGACTTTGAAATTATATGTGTAACGGATTTATTAATAATTGATGCATGATAAAGAAAAGGATAATTGATACTACTATAAGTTTTTAAATTATTTCGAGGGCCACATTTCTGAATTATGAGCCATGAGAAAAAGAAAAGCATATAAAAAAGGAATTGGCTTTATTGAGGTAAAGATGCTACTCTACTGATGGAGCCATATCTTCATCATTCACCAGTCTTTTCGTTTTCTTTATCAACGACAATAAAAACAAAATCGTTAGTTATAAGATCATCGCATATTTATAAATATTGTATAAAATCCAAAACATATAAAAAGAGTCACATGTTCTACTATAATTACCCTACATTTTATCATAGCATAATGTTTTTAGAATATTTGTGATAATGCAGACATCAATAAGTAACAAAGTTAGGATTTAGATGTTAGAGGTCCGAAGTCTGCTATTTTTTTATGTCACCATGTCATCATTCAATAGTCTTTTCTTGACCAAAAATAATAAAAACAAAAATTGTAATGAGTATTGAAAAATCTTCTATATAAAATCCAAAGACCAAAATACATAAAAGGATCACATGTTCTAGGATAATTATCCTACTAAATTTCATAACATCATAGCTTTAGGATATTTTTCACAATGAAGACATCAATAAGTAGCAAAGCTAGCATTTTAACGTTAGATAACAGAAATTGGTGTTTTTGGTGTCGACCAGTAAAGAAAGAGGAAAATTTAGAAAATGAGCGATAAAACTAGAGTACATAAAGTTGTTACAGTTAAAAGTAGTGCTGGAGTGAAAAGTGTGCATTGTCAAAAATAAAAATAAAAATGAGTCGAAAGAATATGTTTTTTATGATAAAAACAGAATTTATAAAAATCTAGAGAATGAGTGAGGTAGGAGAGATCAAAAACTAAACCTTGCTAATATTGAGACAGATGCAGTGATCAACTGCGTCAATGCCTTATAATTACATTCAAATTTCAAATATGTAATCAAACTTTAAATTGTTGGATACCCTTTAACCTCAGGTCTCATGGAAACTCTACCATGTTCAAATTAATATACTTCAATAAAAATTAAATTTTATCTCATTGTTTTACTACTATTTATGTATTCAAAGAGTATAAATTTTGGGTTCGGCACAGATTTTAATAAATAAGGAAAAAAGTATGAGAGAGTGAGAGAAAGGGTAGTGCAAATAATGTTAGTAGAGAGTGAGGTCCACATTATTATAATGGCATAAGTGTCAATGGTAATGGTATAAGTCGTCAATAAAATGATGTGTAAAGGTAATATGTTGTTTGAATTTTTCAAAATTAAAAAATTCATACTCTTTAGGAACGAAAGAAAAATGAAATAGTTCATACTGTTTGAGGACGATGGAGTATAAATTACTCCCTCCGTCCCGCTTTAGGAGTCCCGCTTTTTCAATTTTGGGCGTCGCGCTTTAGGAGTCCTGGTTGAGATAAATTAATTAAAAATGCATACAAAGTGTTAAAAGTGGGTCCCAACATCCACTACAACTATTAAAAAAGTGTTAAAAGTGGGTCCCAGCATCCACTACAATATTTATTTATTACACACTCAAATATTTTTTTCTTATGTGTCCGACTCAACCGGGACTCCTAAAGCGGGACGGAGGGAGTATTTAATTTTCAAAGAACATTGAAATAGTCTTAAGCCCTATAAAAAAAAAAAAAAAAACAAAGATTACTAACTCTACTAAGTAATTAAACAAGTCACTAACCACGTGGCAAAACATGAGTGCCACGTAGGAGAGAGGGGTAGGTCAGGTGGTGTTGGGATAGTGGGCCCCACGGTTGCGGTGAGAAGGGGACAGTGGGTTAAAAGGGTGTGATGGGGCTGCCTGGTGGGCAGGTGGCCACCTGGGCTTTCCATGTGTTGTCAAATTCCTAACTTCCAAATTTTTCTAATTTTATATTCACTTTATTTTCTTAATTTACCAAAATAAAGTAATAGCATAAGTATTTTGGGATTCTCATGCCAAATTTCCATTATCTAACGTTTTAAAACTATCTCCTTCAAAAATATACTTATATAAGATTAAATTTTTTTATAGGAGTGGTGGGGATAGAAAAAATTTGTTCTGAAATGGAGAAATTATTATATTCAATGAGTCAACTGCTTCTAGAGACAAAGAAAGAGGCCAGAAAATAATTAAACTAATTGAAAGAAGAGAAAAAGAATAATTGTAATAATAGTAAAAGACAAAATGCCCAGTTTGACGTCAGGGAATGCTCTCCGGTTGTTTAAAAACATGATCCAAACGCGGCACATGGCGGGCGATTCCCGCTGTCCCCATGCCGGAGCATCATCGAGGAGCTCCGAGCAGTGACGAATCGAGGTGGGGTCGAGGGTCGACCCAACCACTGCCATACTGTGAAAATTAGAAAATTCCATTAAATTCAAAATTTTAGAACATCGTCACAACCCTTTAAAGTTGTGTTTACCTTGGCGCCGAACGACTTTGTTCACCGTGTCCGATCTCACGAGTTCAACTTACAGAATTCGTATTTGTGCTCGCCATGAAGTGTGGAACAATTTCTCCGCACAATCATAGTTTTGCTTCATTATTTTGAGGTTGCGTAGCTCGGGTACAACCCTTTAAAGTTGTGTTTACCTTGGCGCCGAATGACCTTATTCACTATGTCCGATCTCACGAATTCAACTTACAGAATTCGTATTTGTGCTCCCCATGAAATGTGGAACAATTTCTCCTCACATTTTTTCCTTTTATAAAGCAATGGATTTTGGAATCTTATTCGGGAAATTTGTTTGCCCATAATTTTTTTATCTCTTGCTATTTGTCGCTAGTAAATTTACCCTAGCTACACAACCTCAAAATAATGAAGCAAAACTATGAATTTATTTTAATTTCTAAATAAATACATTTGTAAATAAAAGCTCATAATTATTATGAAAATAAATATTCATTTTTTTGTGCTTTAGATTTTAAAGTCACACGATTTTTGTGATTAATTTTTTATGGACATTTCGGACTATTAAGACGTTGCTATCAACACTATATTATTCCCAACAAATTAAATACTAGTAGTAAAATATAAACTCACCGAAAATTAAATAATATCGAATCGAATTTATTTCCCACTCCCTGATCGATCATCACAGATATTTCATGTCTCTGGCATGCTAGCATAAAATATCAAAATTCAAACCATAAAATATTCGAGATGGCAGAATGTACAGCTATAAATTCAATGAACCACGTATACATCATTATTTATATTAATATACTACGCTTTTCCATTTATATAACCCATCAAAGTCAATAATTCTAATTAAAATAATCAACACTTTAAACTCTAAAGTTAAGCCCAATTATCATCGCTTAAATTGTCACAAAAATGACATAATAACTTCCAACAGCTTATAATATCGCCGCACAATTCACGTCAACTTTCTATACAAATTTTCCCTTTTCCCATTTAATTTTGTTACATAGTACTACTAATTAAGTTATCATAATTAACCTAATTAATGACGTGGCAATAAACTAAAAACCCTAAAACACCCCGAAAGGCGAGGCCGGCCGACGCGCGGCCACCGGGGCCGTCTTCTGCCTCCGCATCCCCGCCACGGACGGCGGGGTGACCGTCCGTATCAGCGCGAAGTTCAGCCCCCGGAAGAACGGGTGCGTCTTCACGTCGGCCGCCCCGCGCTTCGACCCGAGGCGCCGGGCCGGGTCCTTCGCTAGTAGGCCGGATATGAGGTCCCGCGCGTGGGACTCACTCTGAGAACACGGCGCGTCGGAGGGGAACGTGAGGGGGTTTTTTAGGATGCTACGCAGCGTGGATTCGTTGTTTGCACCGGCGAATGGGGTTCTGCCGTAGATCATCTCGTAGATGAAGATTCCGAGGGCCCACCAGTCCACGGCGCTGCCGTGGGACCTACCGGACGCCACCTCAGGCGCCACGTACTCGTGCGTCCCCACGAAGGAGCAGGACCGGGCCGAGACCGGTTCGGCCACGAAGAGCCGGTTCGCGGCGAGCGTCTGGATTTTCCTCGACCGGAAGAACCGGTCGGAGATGCACGAGAACGGCGTGAAGCCGCGGGGAGCCGCCGCGCGCGGCGAGGAGAGAGAGTCCGGCGAGAAGTCCGGCGATTCGACGGCGGGAGTCGCGTCGGAGCAGAGGCTGAGATCGAAATCGGTTAGCATAATGTGGCCGTCGGATCTAACCAGCACATTTTCCGGCTTCAAATCTCGGTAGATTATCCCCAGCATATGAAGATATTCCAACGCTACGAGAACCTCCGCCGCGTAAAACCTGCAAAATTTTTCAATTGGAATGATTAGCAACTCAATTTCAGATTGCTTGTTGGAGAAGATAGACAGAGTTCTGGTAAATCAGGATCGGATTTCAGAAATTGAAAAAATTGAAAAATCCAGATATGGAAATTTGCGGCTAAAATTGAAATTGAAAGGAGAGAGAGAGAGAGAGAGAGAGGGAGAGAGAGATTCACCTAGCTGAGCTAAGAGAGAAGCGTTTATTCGGCTGTTTATGCCTCAGAGAATGCAAATCGCCGCCGGCGCAATACTCCATCACAACGCAGGAGAAATGCGAAGCCTCAAATTCCGCAAACAGCGTCGGCAGAAACGGATGATCCAGCATCCGCATGATTTTCCGCTCCGTCTCCGCCCTCTGCGTCTTCTTCTTCACCCTCAGCACGTCATTGTCCACCACCTTCATCGCGTACAGCCGCCCCTCCTCCGCGCCGCCGCGGAGGCGGCACAGGTAAACCCTCCCTATATCCCCGCTCCCGATCTGCCGCACGAAGCTGAAGTCGCGGAAGCTCAGATTCGGCTTCAGCCGGATCGCCAGGAACGAGGAGTCCGACGACCGGTGCGGCCGCAGCGCCGCCTGCTGCTCCGGCGAGCTCGACGGCATCTCGAACGAGAGGCGGCTGAAGCTCGCGCAGTGGCTGATCGTGGTGGTGTCGCTGCTGCTCATCGAGTACCCTCCCTCGCAGTCGTCGATCAACATCTTATAATCCTCGATTTCATCAGCAATTTCAATTTGATCCGGGGAATATTTGGGGATGGAGGAACATGCGCGAAGTCAAAATTTAGGCAGAAAAGAGTGAGACAAGGGATGGAGGAGAGGAAGGGGGAATTAATGGAGGCTTTTGTGAAGTGAAGCAGGCTTTATTGGTGTGGATATTAAATTGAGAGGAGAATAGGGTTTCCGTACAGTGGAGAAGAAGCTGTGATGCTAGTGGTAGAGGTAGCTTCTGCTTCTGCTTGGAGCTGGTTTATATCGTTTTAGAGAGAGAAAGAGAGGGTGGGGAAGGAGGGAGGAAATTGAAAATTTTGGTCGTTGGGGATTATTTAAGCTGTGTTGTACGGAGCCTAGGGCGGTAAATTAATTACTAGGCGGAGTAATTTCGTTTTATTATGAAAGATAAATTAGTAAAGTCAAAACAAAACAAACGGTTTCACATTTTTATCTTTGTTACAATTCATACAAAAACGAACCATACACAAATTACAAGAAAAATTATTATTCTTAGGACGTCCATAATTCATACTTTCTTCGTTCGGCTATAAGCGAGACGTTTTTTTTTTACTAGATTTAAGAAAATGATATTATCTCCGTCTCTTAAATTTTGATATGGTTTTATCCAGCTCGGGTTTTAAGAAATATAATGAAAAATGTGTTGAAAAAGTTGGTGGGATGTGGGTCCTACTTTTAAAGTATTACTCCCTCCATCCTGGCTAAGATGACACATTCCTTAGCCGGCACCGGATTTTAAAAGTTATTGGTTAAAGTGTTTAATTGGAGAGAGAAAAGGTTCGTGTAAGTATTAAAGTAGAGAGATAAAGAAAGATAAATAATTTAATAGGAGTGAGAAAAAATGGTTGAGTGTATTAATTGGAGAGATAAAGTTTTCAAAAAATGAAATGTGTCATCTTAGTTGAGACAAACTAAAAAGGAAAACGTGTCATCTTAAGCGGGATGGAGGGAGTAATTTTATAATAAAATGTGAGTAGGAATAAGTTAGTGGAATATGGGGTCTACTACCAAAAATGGTAAAAAGTGAAGTGTGTCAAACTTTCAGGGATGGACCGAAATAGTAAACCGTGTCAAAATTTAGGGGACGGATGTAGTAGTTAAAGAGTTAAGTGAGAAAAGAACTCATTTTTGGTGGGACGTTTAGAAAAAATATGAATCTTATGAATTACTCCCTCCGTCCAAGAATAGGAGTCTCATTTCCATCCGGCACGAGTTTTAAGAAATGTTAAGAAAAGTGGGTGGGAGAAAGTTGGTGGAATAGAGGCCCCACTTGTATATATTAGTTTTAAATGATATGTGAGTGGAATGAGTTAGTGGAATGTGGGGTCTCTTTACCATTTATGGTAATTATGAACCGGGACTCCTATTCGTGGACGGACCAAAATGGAAAAACGGGACTCCTATTCGTGGACGGAGGGAGTATGATAGAATGGATGAAGTACTACTTCCTCCGTCCATGATTAATTGACACCAATTTTTTTTTTCCGTTCGTCCACAATTAACTGACACCATTATTTACTACTTTTGTAATGAACCTCACATTCCATTAACTTTTCATATTCATATATTATTATAAAATTAATGTTATATAAAAGTATAGGACTCGTGTTTCATTAAAACTACAAAAAACTTGGAGTATCTTTTAAGGACATAAAAATTGACACGTAATTGTTTGCGTTGGAACGTTTTAAAAATAACAACAATTTAGGATGTAAAACAAAAACGTCCTTAAATTAAGGATGATTTAACCTAATCTTTTGATTTTTTATAGGATGCTTCATTTGCGTCCTTTGAAGCGTTTGTGGTATATTTAAAAACACAAATTAGTGTTCTTAATTGCATTATAAATGTCCTTAATAATTTTTTTATTGTAGTGTAATTTTTTTAAGTCACTTTCTATTATATTTTCTTAAAACGTATAAAGTAAAAAGGGCTCAATAAATCATGGATGGAGATATACATATAGCATTTTTTTTATTGTCCATAGATGAGTTTTACTACTTTATACCATTTTTTTCTTATGATCACTTTTTTAGTATCCTCCATCTAATCCCTTAGACTACCTATAAATCGGGGAAAAAAAACTTTTGCTATTAATTCAATTTATTTACTAATTACTTTATCATTATATCATTATGTTATACCCATAAAGAATGTGCAACATCAATGATTATAGGAATTTTAATAAAATATCTGGTTAATGAAGACAATGTCATTAGCAAGTTCTTTGTATTGCAAGGAAAATTATAAGAAATGATGTTTATAAAAAGAAAACTATAATTGCACTCTTTGTGAAGGTTAATAACGTAAGTGTAATACACTTTGTGAAATGATAGAGTGATATTTTATGTGGGTTATGAATATGAAAGTAAATATGAGCAATAGTAATACTATTAGTTAAAGATTTGAATAAAACATTACTATCGAGCTAATTGCTTTAAAGAATCTAAGGAGAAATTCAAGGGGTGTGGTTGAGTGATAAGAAACTTGTGTATTTTTAAGATCAGAGGATCGATCTCTGTCTTTGGGTATGCAACAATTTTAAATTTTTGGGCCAGTTGTCCCACCCTATTTGAGGTGCTTACAAAACAGCGATGGAAATAATTATTGAGTCTACCCTTGATAATTACTAAAAAAAAAATTTGCGACCCGGCCGGCATAGAGCATAGTCAAGGCTAAACAGGAGTGGCGTCAACCTAAATTTTATTGATTAAGTTGTTTAACATGACTATGTTTAATTTTTTTTTTTTTTTTTTTTATATACTATATAGCTCAAGATCGATTTATTGCATCATATTAGATCTCGTACAATTATGAGTGACAAATTTTTATATTTTTGTCAAAACAGAACTTGCCTTTATTTCAACACATTTTAACCTTTCATTTAAAGTAAACTGATGAATGATGATTGATGTATGCAATGCTCTTTTACTTTTAGAAATTCACTTTTAAGGATCAAATTATGATTAGGGGTGTATTTGTAATTAGGGATTCGTCTTTATTAATAATACTAGTATGATAAAAGATTCACATTTCTCAATTCATTAAGACAATTTTGGGACTTATGCTCTATTGATAAGATCGTACCAATATGCTTATGGGCATGTGCCCACACACATGTAGTGTCTTATTGAATAATTACACATAATTCAACTTTTAATGAGTAATTTTAGTTAAAAATATTTCTTTTTCTTACCCTCGTTTGTGAAAACGTAAAATAGTCAAACTTCAAGGTAAACAATTTCGTCTAGATGTTCCCACATTGCCAAATTTTCAAATTTAGTTATTTTTTCATTAAGCATTAATTATCTCATTTTATTATATCAAGATATTCGTTATTATATATTTCATTTAAGTTTCATCATATGTGATAAATAGTTTACACTTTCCATTAACTAATTTCATCCACATATCATTAAAAATTTTATAAATAAAAGTAAAACTCGCAATATACTAAACGTTTCCACTAGTATTACTTTACATTTCTCAAAATTGTTGATCTTAAATGTATGATGATTAATGACTAATGAATAGAGTATGAATAATGGTGTGTCTCAATATATTGAAAAATAAATATTTGCAATCATGCTGGACTAGTGTTTTCATTATTCAGATACCTATTTCAATTTATTTTCAGAATTATTAACCAAATTCACTAAATTTAAATAGCATTTGTGATTATTTTGTGATTTACTGTATATTATAACTCCCTCCGTTCTATAGTACTACTAATAGAGTAGTTTTGCAATTTTTATACGTTCCATAGTTATAGAGTCATTTCCTTTTTTAGTAAAAATCAACACATTTTTCCACAACTACCTTACTCTCCTTTACTTTTTACTCGCTTCATCTATTTACCTTTTTCATTTTCCACTTTATTCTCCATTTACTTAACTCACATAATATAATTTTTCTTAATCTCCGTGCTGAAAAGAAACGTCTTTATTACTATGGAACGGATGAAATGTTAGCTAAGATAATTAAACAATTGGTTAGTTATTGTATATTTCATTTTAGTTTAATTATATGTGATAAATAGTTTACATTTTCCATTAAATAGTTTCATCCACGTATCATTAAAAATTTTATAAATAAAAGTAAAACTCGCCAATATACTAACGTTTCCACTAGTATTACTTTACATTTCTCAAAATTGTTGATCTTAAATGTATGATAATTAATGACTGATGAATAGAGTATGTATAATGGTGTGGTCTCAATATATTAAAAATAAATAAATATTTGCAAAAAATCATGTTGGACTAGTGTTTTCATTATTCAGATACTTTTTTACCTATTTCAATTTATTTTTAGAATTATAAATCAAATTCACTAAATTTAAATAGCATTTGTGATTATTTTTATGAACTACTCCCTCCGTCCCCGATTAATTGTCACTCTTTTCCATTTCGGTCTGTCCCTCAATAATTGTCACGCTTCGTTTTTACCATAAGTGATAAGTAAGTCTCACATTCCACTAACTCACTTCACTAACATTTTATTTTAAAACCAATATAAAAAAGTGGATCTCACATTTCACTAACTTTTTCAACCAACTTTTATTTACATTTCTTAAAAGTTGCCTCCGATAAAAAAATCTGCCCCAACTTTTTCAACCAAATTGGTTGTTATTGTTAATTATTTACTTAAATTTTCCTAATGAATTTTCTACAATTAATCTTACTCCATATTCTATATTTATGGAGTAGTAAATATGATTATATAGATACCATCAAAATGCAAATTCAGAATATTACACCTAGTTTTAAGCTGTCACGTGAGTCTCTGTAGCACACGTGCAGAGGCCTTCTTGTTTTCGCGAGTGGTGACGTAAGCCCCGGCACGTGCTGGAAGAGTATCGAGAGGCGGCACGTGTCAAAGGAGAGAAAAAAAAAAGGATTTATTGCTTTTTTTTAACTCATTGCCTCGTCCAGACAGAATGTACAGTACGCGTGATTTGGACTTGGTCTCTGAAATTAACCTTTTGATGCGAAATGACGCGACTGCCCCTCGATGATCTAGCGGTTGGCATTGAAGCTGCGTCAGTTTGGCGGTACTGTTTTTGTAATTTTGCAGGGGCCGATAGGGACCTCAAAGTAAGGGCCATATCCGCAGAGCAAAAGTTGGGGCAGATTTTGCAGACGCAATAAAATTTGCAAATTGACTCTCTTCATTTAAATATTGTTCATTTATTATTTTCACCATCATAATATAATTTCAATTTTTACTTTTTCCCATTTCTTGGATTAATCAAAAGGTTTGAATAAGTTGTTGCATTGTTTGTATTTTAGTAATTCCTCCGTTTTTTCATAGTTGAGGCGAAACTTTTCGGCACGGAGTTTTAGAAATGAATGTTGAGTGTGTTAAATAGATAGATAAAAAAGTAAAAGAGATGAAAAGGTAGAGAGAATAAAGTATAAAGTGAATAAAGTAGAGAGAATAAAGTAAGGGAGAGTAAAGTAAGAAAGAGAAAAAAAATTACCATATATAGAAATGACTCAACTATGAAGAAACTTCCCGAAATGGAAAAATGACTCAACTATTAAGAACATAAAATTCAAACAACTTTTATTTTTATTTTTTTTATTAAAAACCGAAAACACAGTCAAGCGCACGTCTAGAGAATTAGTATCACGCACGGACACGATGAACGGGGACGGACATGTGGCGAGCTAGCCCACCATCTCTCATTTCACTATGAGCTCGGTTTCTTGTTGCCTTATGCAATAGCGCTAATCACAGTCCTATCCTGTGGAGACGGGCTGTCGAGTTGTTGTTGTTGTTGATGCTCTAATAATATAATTATACTAGAATATTTAATATAAATAATGATAAAGAAAATTTAACTTAATTCTCTATCAAATAAAAAACAATACTATTATTCAAAAAAATTATACTATAATTTTTTAATTATTAAATATGAAAGTCATATACTACTTCTGAATTGTTTGAGCAATGTGTTAATGTGCCCACCCATGGTTAGTGTGTCCCATTGTGTTGGAGCGCTCCAACATTGAAGTAGGCAATAATATTTGAATTTATAATTTCATCCTTAAATCAATGGTCATGGATTGAATTATTGACTATAGTTCATGTATGGACTAGTATTAAATTTATGAGTCAGTTATCTTATTTTTTTGAGGTGCCTATAAATTAACGAGTTGATTAAGTATTAAAAGTATTAAGACTATTGATGTATACCCTCGTCTTGAAGCCCCAAAAAAGTGAAGATCTAAGCTTACATGCATATGCACTAACATGCATATAACCTTTTACATATTAAGTAAATTGATATAAGTAGTAAATTGGAAAGAACATAATGGCGTAAATCAGAAGAGATGCATGCGCATATCAGTATTGGAGGGAAAAATGGGATATGGTAAAGGTGGAATTGGGAAAAGTGTAATTTCATCATATAAATTGTTTGTAGGTCCAATGTAATGAAAAGATATTGCCCAACTCATATTATGATAATGGAGTCATTAAAGCAGAAATTTATGGCATTTTGTGCTATCATTCCATGCAATGATGGTGAATCACTGAATCCAAATCGGTCCCTTTGTGGTAATTCAAACTAGTAAATGATGGTTTGTTGATAAAATATACTTATCCCTCCGTCTCATCTAAGTTGGGTCAAAACTTTTGAATATAAAGATGAAGAAATTTAAAAAATAGGAAAGATGAATAAAATAGAAAGGATAAAAAAGAGAATAAAATAGATGATTGAATAAAATAAGAGTGATTAGATGTTTTGTATTTTGTCAAAAAAGGAAATGACTCAACTTACTTGGGATGGAGGGAGTACTAATACTGTAAAAATATTCGTATACACTGGCAGATCTGGGGGGCAAGAGGGGGTGGTCGCCCCCTCTGTGTGACTAATTTCCCATTATCGGGATGTAAAACTACCATATCCGCCCACTACATTTCCCTCTGATGTCGCTCCGAACACATAAAAAAATTGCCACGTCCGAACTAAATCAAGCTAGTACTATATATTCCGCCCCCTCTGTTTCTGAATCCTGGATCCCCCACTTTTCGTATTACAAATGGATTTTTTGACAAATTATCTTTCGTTGATCTGTCGTTACGCCTCGACAGGCGACGGAATATATGGAACAACACATGACCGATGGAACATCGCCATTGATAGGTCTCGATAAAATTCACTAGCAGTCGATAATTTATTTAACAACGTTGCTTACATCAACAAACATCATCCGTTGATAACCTTGATTTGGAACAGACTTTATAAGATTATCATTGTAAAATCTCATCAGTAATCTCTACTTTTTAAAGGACGTGTTTCAAGTTACAATTTCCTATATTTTATATGTACATGGCATATTTATTTTTAATTTTATGATTTTACTTTGTTGATCTATGAGAAAATTATAGGATTTCTCAAATAACAAATTTATATAAATAAACAACAATCTCGAATTAATTGGTAGACTGATTTAGCTAGTAATCAAATAAACTAACCAAGGTGGGACAAGTCTGATTCAACACCTCAAAATATGAGATGCAATTGTTTTTGTGTTTATTTGCCAAGAATTCTTTTGTCCTTCGTAGGAAGGATAGGTTTTTACTACTATCTGACATTGAATTATTATACCTAGCTAGGTATGGTACAATAATATAAAAATGATGATACATGATGATTAATGTGTGTGTGGAATCTTCAAAAACAGTATAGAATGGTCCAATATTTTGTCTATTAAATTTGCAGTATGTGTGAAGAAGCATCGGAATAGCTCATTATTATAGTGACCTTTCATAAAATCATTTTGAGGTGATAAACAATTAAATTTTATACAATCAAAATAAAGTTATATTAATAATTTGATGTATTAATTATATATTAAAATTATAAATATAATAAGTGGATAAGTTAAAAAGACTTATTAGCCTTTAACCTCATTTTTTATATTTATATTTGAATTTTCTTTCTATTATTTTTAAATTTTGAATTAAAGTATGCACTAATTATATATATAGTTCTAAAAAAATAAAAAATATATAATAAATTATAAATATATAACCACAATATTATGCACTTTCCATGTACTATATATGCATCTAATATTTTAATTAAATTCATAAATAAACCTATTCTTTTATCAAATAAACTAGATTTTGGTTGTACAAAATTTGGTCACATAGATTTGTTGTTTCATAAAACCACATCTGCCCTTTAATACATTTGATATTTTTAGCTTGATCAAAAAATTGAAGTAAATCTTGTATTTTGGGGTTAGTAGTAATTAATTTAATATCACTAATCAATTGAAGATCAAAGATAAAGACTATTAGACTAGTACAATATACTAGTATTAAATATATATGGTGTGTTAAGGTTGAACTAGTTTTGCTAAAAATTATCTCAATTTTTTTCACACTAAAAAAATATCCATAGTAAAAATTAGCGAGTACGGAGTAGAAATTTAGAAACAGCTAGAAATAAATATGAGAACAAAAAATTAACAAAATCAATGTCAATGTATATATATAAAAGCAAACACTCTATTCAATATTACTATAGAAGAAATCAGTCGAACAAACATGACAATATCATATTGTCATTGTCTACTGTCCTCACCAAAGGAATTTGATAACCACAAATAACAAGCAATAATTTAATCGTAGCTATGATTTGTGTCAGTGCCGATTTGTGAAAAAATCTCTAGAATACTTAGTATAGAGATGTGCATTATAGTACTAATATTTTTACAAACTGTAATATAATAAATGAGAATATTAGAATTAGAAAAACAACATAATCAATATATAGAATCAGTTCAAAACAAAATTCAACAAAAAAACATTAACATAGTACATAGAAATAAAAGCCTATGGATAAATTGCGAATATTAATTCAGTGGTCCAGACATATCGTCATTCCCCCTTATCCCTTATTAGTGGGTAGATTGGTTAATTATATTAACGCTAGATTGATTAGTTAAAGCTTCCAAATAGGAGTGTAAGATTTTGTTATTGATTTGGAATCTTGTGATGTTTCACTTTGTTATTTCATAAGATCAGTTTGGAACTAAGCAACTGCAATTACATCCTAATTGTAGTATTACTTATTAATTATCAAATCAGCATTAATTAAGATTCTGAGAGTGTGTCACCACCTCATTGTCACTTGGTGACAAAATACAGATACTTTTTGGATAATCTTTTCTAATTATATTTTAGAGCCTATATTTTATTAGTAAAATAGTATACTTTCATACTCCATAATTTCTTAATTTAATGTTTATTTACTAGAAATGTCTAACTGTTTTTTTTCTCTTTTTTTGATGTTAAACTTTCTAATAATAAAGGTTTAATATTTTTCAAGTTCCCTTCCTAACATATGCCTGATTTTCTCTATCATGCAGGTAGTATTATCTTATTAAAATTTACTAGTATATATATTCTAATTAGTCTATTATTACACGCAGCAAATATTATATTACGACGAATGTGAATATATAAGAATACAAAGTTGAAAAGTGTTAAATAAATAAAGACTTCATTGGTAAAATTAATTAGAGGGGAAACAATACAAAATTAAAAGTATAATATTATTGTTGGTAGAGATTTCGCACCTAACATGATATTCAAGAAAAAAAGTATAAATAAAGAAAAGAATCACATTGTGCTAGCAAATTAATTTACCTAAGAAATCATCAAATAATAAATTAATTCTGAAGTTACAACAACAAAAAACACAATAGCAATATTCTCGGTGTTTTGATAGGTAAACAAACAGACAAAAAATGTTGTCACTTCGACAAATCCTACTAAGACATTAAATTAAATAATTACCATAATCACCAAATCAAGAATAACCCAAAATTAGGAATTATTTTTTGGCGATGAATCCGAGAAATGGAATCTAACTATACTTTATTCCTTAATTTAATGGTGTTAACAATTAAAAAATAATTTCGAAACTGTTGGCTGTTGTTTCAATGTCTGGAACTTTGTATCATGGTATGAACATTAGATTATTTCGTCATATTATTCTTAGATTTGCTACCAACTATTCAGAAAATGTTTCAAAATTTTTATACTATCTCTGAATTTTTTTTAAACAATATAAATTCGTGTCTTCTACGTATATTGATTCTTTGCATCGATTTGACAGAGTTTTTCATCTGTTTTTGTGATGGCAAACTGGCATTTGGAATAATAAGTCAACTGCTATGTCTCTTCAAATCTCATTCTTTTTTAAAACATATACTAGTAAATAGTTTAAAAAACTTTGGTCTTGTGTACTTTTAAATATTACTTTTCTTAAGATTTTATTCTTATTTTTTCTGAAAATTAAATGTTCATAACAAAAGAATTTCAAGGGAGAGAGAGAATTGCTTAAAATTGAGTTTATATATTTGGTGGAAACTTGAAAGTGAATATTTGGAACTATTCATATTCGAGTAATTTAGTGTGACATAAAGCGATATTTGACTTTTTCTTCTATTTTATTGATTTTAATTTCTCGAGGCCACCAACTTTGGTAGAACATACATAAATAATTTTCAATATAACTCAGATTTGGGACGATATACTGTTTATTTAAATATGATAAAAACATTCGGGCAATCACAAGTCACAACTGGATTTTAGTGAGAAATGTGAAATATTATTACATTAAGTTTGTATAAATACATAAATTTTAGCATATATAAGATATGTGAACAATATATTTTCGTATCTAATGAAATTTGAACTCAAACTCGCACATCTCTTTTTCATGGAATTTATGTGTATAATTCGTTTTTATACTTGTTTCTCATTTCCTGATTTTAAATACTCTCTCCGTTCACGAAAAATAGATAAGATTATAAATGACACGGGTTTTAATGTATACTTGGTAAAGTAAGAAAAATATTAAAAGTAAGAGAGAGAGGAGGAAAAGGTAGTGAAATCAGTGTTAGTGGAATGTAAGGTCTACATTTTGAATGATGTGTAGGGTTAGTATTGGTTGATTTTTTTTTTTTTTTTTTTGAACTTAGTCTATTTTTTGTAGACAGACCAAAATGTCAAAACTTATACTCCTTCCGTTCCATAGTAATAGAGTCATTTTGCCATTTTGGTACGTTGCATAGTAATAGAGTCATTTCCATTTTTAGTAAAAGTCAACACATTTTTCCACACCTACTTTGCTCTCTCTTACTTTATTATCTCTTCATCTCTCTACCTTTTTCATTTTCCACTTTACTCTCTCTTTACTTAACCCACCTAACACAATTTTTCTTAATCTCCGTGCCGAAAAGAAACGCATCTATTACTATGGAATGGAGGAAGTATATTTTTCGTGGACGGATGAAGTATAATTCTCAGGGGATCCTACTCCTAGTCTCCTATACATACATATTTGTAAGTAATTTTGGTAAAACTATCTTTAGCTTAAAAAATAAAATAGAAAAGTGCTACCTTATGATAATGCTATCTATAATCTATAATAATAATAATAATAATAATAATTCTTCACTTCTACGAAAATTTGTTATGATAATGCTCTATATATAAGTAATTAGTACTATTATTTGGAAATAAAAGCTAAACATAATTTAATTAGCCAGGCCGACGACTCAAAGAGCAAAAGCCCAACTCGAATCAAAATCGCAAAAAAATGGGCCAAGCTACGTATGAAAATTATTTAATTATACTTAAGACTTAAGACGTTGTTTAATCGACCAATTACGGATAATGAGACTAAATTAAAATGATTCAATATATTTGTACTAAAGTAGGCACATGGACTATAGAAGGGCCAGGAATAGGACCAAAACAATTTAACTGAATTGTAGGGCTTGCCCAAAAGAGGGAGCCCTTCCAGAAATTCTCGACGGCCCGAGTCAAGCCCGGGCCGAAGAGGGGGTTTGGAAATAGTTTTCAACCAGCAATAGACGCGCCTCGGTTAGAACCTCACTAGCTGCGTCATTGCCCCAAGCGCAAAGATATTAAACTTTTCCTCCTAGCCTTCTTTTTAAAATATAGCTTACACATACATCTTTTCTAACACCATCGGTGTGGGATGAAATGCATCCATCTTTCTCTCTATTTCTATTTTATTTTTTTCTCTTCTTCCTTATTTATTTTGGTTGGGAGATATGACTTTGCTACTAAATCATATAACGTTTGAATATTTGATAACTCTTCCCAACTTTTACTATAATACTCTTATTTTCATTTATCATCATATATGATGGTAAAATAAAGTGTTACTAGTACTATTTTGCATATATGAAGTTATCAAAATATACCATCATTTGTAGTGGACATGTTATATTTTCTCACGAACAAAGTCTTTGAATTTAATTAAACAGACATTAGATTAGATGTTATCATGGCCATTTACTATGATTGATAAATTACTTGATTAAATAGTTGTACCCTTTTCATTGTAAATTTTACAAAGCAAAATGATGATTTTTTTTTATCAAGATCCTTGGATTTGCAGCTTCTATTGGAAAGCCCCTTGCTCATGGAAATCTTGTAATCTATCTTGAAGATAAAAGGTGTGGTAGTACAATAACTGTAGTTATACAAAAATGAATAATATGGTCCTTTTTCCTACATTGAATAACACTTTTTCATATGATCTATTTATATTTATTTTTTATTTTTGAATTATGATGAACCCAAGACCAAAAGTTAAAACGAAGTCAATACTATTATACAAGCCCAAAACAAAATGCACCATCACAAACCAATGGGCATAAGTGAGGCCCAAAACAAAATGTACCATCACAAACCAATGGGCATATAGGAGACCCAAAAAAAAAATTAAAACTTTCAAGTAATCATTAAAAGATAAACAAAAAACCATCATCGATCCTCTTTAAATATCATGAATTCAAAATCTACAAAAAAGTTTGAATTCTAAACTTTTTGTGGCAGTCTAGGATAGCCTAAGTGATCGCAAAGGAGACCTCTTAACCTAGTTCTTAAATACTAATAAACACGATATTCGACAACTTTTTAATAAAAAGAAAAGCTCGAGCCCATAGAAGTCAAGCAAGAGTCCGCAACAAGCTCATAGATGTCAACACCGGCATCCTTGTCCGTGAGTCCATCACTCTTTTCTGCGGCCCCGGTTCTCGACATAGAAACCACATCCCTGTCTTTCCTAGCTTCTCTTCTAATTCTAATTTCATTCTTGGAAAATAAGGGCAAGAATCCTCTTGTTAAATCACCTTTTATCAATAGGACTAGTGGAATTCCAGATACAGCGGGAGAGCTCTGTGTTTGGTTTGCATGAAGTGTTCATTTTTTTCTTATAGACTAACAACAAATCATGAAATCACTTCAAAAACATAGAAGATAAAAATATGTAAAATTCAATAAAAAAATTAATTTATTGGGCGGGCTTTTGAATAAATGCAAAGCCCGAAATCAGTGCATTATTGGAGAAAAATGACGAAAGGCCCATTGGAATAAGGCCCAATGATTGAATAGGTTGAATTTTTTTTTAAAATCTCAATTCAACTTTATCAATGGAGTGGAGTTACTCCTATGGTGTTAATGGAGTATTATAGATGTTGAGATTAGAGGTGGGTAAATATTTGTAATCGGAATAACCATATCAAATCAAATGGAAATATTAAATTTTGTTAGGATTATTTTTTATGTTGGGATCTGTTTGGATTTCTATTCGAATATTGGAATTGTGATTAGGTTTTCGTTTGGTGCGGATTGGATTTTCGAGTTTGAATATACATCATATGTCCCAAGTTAGTCGAAATATTTCTTTTTTGCATGAGACGTAAGAAAATATTATTTAATGAATTAGATGAAAAAAATAATAACATATGAGAAATGACAAAAATAATACTCCCTCCGTCCCGCTTAAGATTACATGTTTTCCTTTTTAGATTGTCCCAACTAAGATGACACATTTCCTTTTTTGGTAACTTTTTCTCTCCAATTAATACACTCAACCACTTTTTCTCACTCTATTAAAATATTATCTTTCTTTATCTCTCTACTTTAATACTTACACTCACCCTCTCTTTATCTAATTAAACACTTTAACCAATAACTCATAAAATCTCGTGCCGGCTAAGCAATGTCTCACCTTAGCCGGGACGGAGAGAGATTAAATTTTGCATTAGTCGTTCAATTTTATTTAAATGATCGATTTTGACATTGAAATATAGCAATGTGTCCCATTGGAATATAAAGTAGATTATGTAGATGATCATATATGCACCAATTGAAATATTTGCCACCCTTAACAATCTTATCCATATGGAATAAACCAATCATAGACTTCCATGTCAGCATCAAGTATCCAAGTGCATCCAAATCAGCTCCTTGAGTCCACAAGCTCTTCATGTGGCTGAAACCAAATTTATTTCCCTCTCTCCAAACTTATAATCATTCTACCAAGTTCATAACTTAATATTCACACAAGAAGAGAGAGAGAATAAACTTTGATAAGCAAAAATGGCATCTGTTGTGATGACTTCCCTTCCACAGTTCAATGGGCTCAAGCCCCAAACAGCAACTCTCTCTCCTGTCAAGAGCTTGGTTAGTTTTCATATTTTTTCTCCTAAACTTAGTACTTTTATTTTATCAATTCAGACAATATACTGATTTTATAGGAATAATAAAAAACATAGTGGAGTAGTTTGGTAACTGGAAAACCTTTCCTTGCATTTATGTGAGTGTGCTCAAGTCTTTTAATGCACAATAGTAGTGTAATTATTTAAGGTATATTAATAAACAGTAAAAGATTATTGTGAACATTATTAGATATGTCGTGTAGTTTATTGTCTCATTATATAGATATATTAATTTGTGATT
Source organism: Salvia hispanica (assembly GCF_029641045.1). Taxonomy (NCBI): domain Eukaryota; kingdom Viridiplantae; phylum Streptophyta; class Magnoliopsida; order Lamiales; family Lamiaceae; genus Salvia; species Salvia hispanica. The sequence continues at coordinate 56,258,770 of NC_142695.1, forward strand.
ATTGTAGTATTTTAACTCCTATTAATGTACTATCCATTTAAATGCAACAATATATGTACTATATCAAATTAAATCACAAGTCAGGTCTGATGAGTGTTTGATTCTACACCTTGATAGAGTTTTAATTAGAAAAATAGTGTTACATGAAATTGAGCTAATTTTAATGTTGCCAAATGTTGTCACAAAAATGAAATAATAATAACATGACTAAATGCTAAAATATTGAAATGTTCATCTCAGGTGGCTGTCCAGCCCATGAGGCGCAGAGGACAGGGAGCTTTGGGTGCCCGTTGCGACTTCATCGGCTCGCCCACAAATCTGGTAAAGCTCGAGACAAAAACAACTCTTTTTGTCCCGTTATTCATAGTTTGTTTTTCTATTTAAACCGTCTCGTGTAACATAGTATGTGTCTGAAAATCTTGAGTCATGGTTAATGGAATGTATAGACTAGAATACATGAGTAAAAATGAATGACAAAAAAAAATAATGTCAAAAATAGAGTATGAATTAGTGATTTCGGTGTGCAGATCATGGTTACGGCTACTAGTTTGATGTTGTTCGCGGGCCGATTCGGATTGGCTCCATCGGCGAACAGAAAGGCAACCGCCGGACTGAAATTGGAGGCAAGAGACTCGGGACTCCAAACCGGTGACCCAGCTGGCTTCACTCTAGCGGATACATTGGCCTGTGGGACCGTGGGTCACATAATTGGAGTTGGAGTTGTACTTGGTCTAAAGAACATTGGTGCTTTGTAAATCATTTATTTCTGAGATGTTTTAGAAACTTTTCAATTCTCACCGGTGATTCAAATATTTATATCTTTCTATTGTTTTTGTACATTCACATATACGCATCGCAAATTCGAAATGTGTGATAGCAACATGATTGTACAAGATTATCTTTAAAATAACCAACATAGTTGGCGCGGTGGTTCAACACCTCGTCCGTTAAGCATGAGGTCAGTGACCATATGAATGGAACAAACCATTTGGAAAAAAAATCCTGGAAACAAAATGGTTCGATTATAAAACATGCACTTTTTAGGGTTCATTTGGATAGATAAAAGCAATAAAGTACTCCCTCCGTCTCCCATTATTCTCTCTCTTACTTTACCATTTTTCCACTTTAACTATTTATTATCATTTTTATAAAACGGGTGCAGAAATGGAAGTGTGACTCCTAATGGGGGACGGAGGGAGTAATAAATATAAGCCCTTGGTGATTTACAAAAATTATATTTGATCGTTGGGACGAGAGATTAGTCCTCTAGCAGTCGGAAAGAGGAATACATTAGGAAACCAAAATAAAACCTTAAAACGGTTCAATTAGGGGTGGCAAAATGGGTAGTGGGCAATGGGTAATTCCAATCTCGACCCGCTACCCGATGATAACAGGAAACGGGGCGAGATTGCGTTGTTGTTTTAGAGTTTTGCAGGTAATGGGTATACTCGCTACCCGCACGGGTATACTCGTTAATCCCGATAATACCCGTTACCGTTATTATTAGTATTGCCATATACCCGTTACCGATAATACTCCCTCTGTTCCATATTAATAGAAGCGCTTCAAATAGTTAAAGTGGAGGAAAAAGTAAATAGTTAAATAATACTAGTCATATACGCACTTATTTTGAAAAATAAAAAATAAATTGTTAAAGTGAAGAAAAAATAAAGTAAGTGAAATAATACCTAGAGAAGAGTATTTGTATTATATTAGTTTTCCAAAATAAGTGAAGAAAATGAAACGCCTCTATTAAGGCGAAACAGTGGAAATACTTTATACTATAATTTAACAGTTCTTTTGAAACATTTTTACATTCCAACGAACATACAATTGAAAACTCAATGGAACTAACTATAGAGTGCCCCTCACTTTTATTATCAATCTATTCAAAGCTTACCGTTTATATCAATAAAGTAAACCCGAAAAAATTGATAGCTATTATGGTTTTCAAATTTTTTATTTGGGATTCAGGTCGGGTGCGGGTACCCGCAATGTCAGATACTGATACCCGACACGGGTATCGGGTAATTCCAATATATCTCGGGATGAGTATTGGAATAACAAATTTGGCTAAAATCGGGTACGAGGACCCGCGGGTAACACGTTTCGCCACCCTAGATTCAATTATAAAAGCATTAGATACTCGCTCACCTACTCTAGCTATACCAGCCCAGTAGTTATGGGCCGACCACAGCGGCCCATCTCTCATCGTTGTCTCTATCAACCGGACTGTTACGACGCCGTTTTCACTCACCGCTCACTGCATAAATAAATCTACACTGCAATTAAGCGCTGTTTCTCCCTCCCTCTCTCTGCAATTCGAGCTGTTTCCGGCTCCTCAACCTTCCCCCCTCCCTCTCTCCACATCACAGGAATCCGAGTTTCGACGGTTTCTACTCAATCCAACAGAAATAGGAAGCTATTCGGCCGCACACACACAGTAGGCGAAGATGAGCGTATGGAATTATGTGGTGACGGCGCACAAGCCCACCAACGTCACGCATTCGTGCGTCGGCAATTTCACTAGCCCGCAGGAGCTCAATCTCATCATTGCGTAAGTTTTCCGCTCGCTCCATCCCTCTCGCGCCCTAACCCTCTCATGCACGGGGAGTTTAGTGCGAAAAAAATTGTGGCTTTAGCCTTTAAGTCTGCTTGCTGAAATTTGAAAATTTGGTGGTAATTGAAATGTGTTTGCAGGAAATGCACCCGGATTGAGATTCATTTGCTCTCGCCTCAAGGCTTGCAGGTATAATGATGTTCAAGTTGGATTAGGCATTTTCTGTTGCAATGATTGATGTTTTTCATAACATTTTATTTGAAATTTAGTGAAAAGCCCTTTCTAAATGATGGACACAGTGAGAGATAGTAGGTTATGGATGAAGGGAATAGTGAGCAAGCTTTGAACTTATTTATATTTTTTGCTAGTTCTATACTCCTATTTACTTTGGGATGATAGTTAAGGAAGCACTAGAAGGGGCAGTCAGGCCGTTCAATCCTATTGAAATGATACCATTTGGAGTTTGTGAAGTATACCGTATATGTTTTTAGGAAGTGTTTTTCTCTTGTTGTGCAGCCTATGCTGGATGTGCCGATATATGGGAGAATTGCCACACTTGAGCTTTTTCGCCCACATGTGAGTACCTTGCATATGCAAAACATTCAGTGGTTATTGCTCCACCTGATACGAACTCATGCAGTTTTATTACATCCTTTCATATACTATATCATTGAATTAAGAGAAGTGCTGTCTTATAAACTTTCTAAAATCAATAGGGAGAAACACAAGATCTCCTTTTCATAGCTACTGAAAGATACAAATTCTGCGTTTTGCAATGGGACGCTGAGACTGGCGAGGTTATCACAAGGTATGGCCTTGTTAGTTTAATAAACCTATGTTTTGTCGTTTTATCTGCTTATTGTACACTTATCAATTGGGTGCGTCAAGTCTCCTGCCTTAATTAGATTGGATTGCATGAAATTAGTTATGCATGTGGAATTTGAATGGGGACTTCAAACTAGTTCTTGTTTTACAAGATCACATTTCAATCAGTATATTTGTTGGCATTGCTAGCTTTCATCCAAACTTACTTTTTATATTGTGTTGGCTTCCATTTTTAAACAGAGCCATGGGCGATGTTTCTGATCGGATTGGCCGTCCCACAGATAATGGACAGGTACTTTCTTGTACCCTGGGGAAAATTGTGTTGTGCTCTTGATCTCAGATTTGTTTGTTTTAGAATGTATAGCCTGCCCTTGACTTCTTTATTTTCTTTGTAGATTGGAATAGTTGATCCAGACTGCAGGTTGATTGGTCTACATCTATATGATGGGTTGTTCAAGGTATTGGTCATCCTGCTGTATCAATCTTACTTTTCTTTTTGTAATTTTGGAGTTTTTATAAGTATTCCAGTGAATTTGAAACTTTTGTTTTATTTTGTGTTTAGGTCATTCCATTTGATAACAAAGGCCAACTCAAAGAGGCATTTAATATCAGGTGCACTTTTTTCCATAATCACTCTAGTAATCTACCTATCTGGAACAGAAAGTGGAGCCTTTTGTGTCATACATGCTTTAATTGTTTAAGATAGCCTGTTAACTATTCTCATCTTTCTATTGGGATAGTTTAATAAGTAGGAGTACTATTTAGGTGGCTTCTGATTACCATTTCTGACGTACATGTAATTTGTGTGTTGCTTCTTCAGGCTTGAGGAGCTTCAGGTTTTAGATATCAAGTTTTTGTATGGTTGCCCTAAGCCGACCATTGTTGTACTTTACCAGGTATATTTTTACTTTTGTCATGTTATGTGTTTTCCTCATAACGAGGAATATGGTATGCTTAAGTGCATTTGATACATTTAATCAACGATTGACTTTGATTTGTCTGCTCAAGATTATTTTATCTATATCCGTCAGCATTTGATATTTTTGGATGTGCTTCACGGATATTACTAAGATGTTTCCAACTTATCTAGCCTTTGCATTTTCCACTCTCTTGCTTAATCCATATACTTATCCTATTAAAGTATATTGAGTCATTGTCAAAGAGCCTTTTATAGACTATGTGGATGATATTTTCTATTTGGCTCTCTTTTGTATTTTTTGGTACTTAAGGACAAAATTGGGTTTTTACTTTTTACCTAACACACTGGTTCTTGTCCTTTACCACTGTTCTTCGGCGAGCAGGATAACAAGGATGCTCGTCATATGAAAACATACGAGGTTAATTTGAAGGATAAAGATTTTGTTGAAGGTCCGTGGTCGCAAAACAATCTTGACAATGGGGCAGATTTGTTAATCCCAGTGCCACCTCCTCTTTGTGGTGTCCTCATTATTGGTGAAGAAACAATCGTGTATTCCAGTGCCTCAAGTTTCAAAGCAATCCCGATTAGACCTGTAAGTTGTACTCCTTTATTAAATGCTAGGTCTTTGCAAGACCATTTATGTCACATCCTGACTGCTGTTTGTTTATCCTTAAAGTCTATTACAAGAGCCTATGGAAGGGTTGATGCAGATGGTTCACGCTACTTATTAGGAGATCACAATGGGCTTTTGCATCTACTTGTTATAACTCATGAGAAGGAGAAGTAAGTTTCTTCTACTCCATTATATTATCAGATTAGCATCTCATTCTTGTCTTCAGGTCTTGTGTTTATATTCAACCCTTTGACCGGCCTCTGATATTTTATTTGTTTGTTTGTTTTTCATGACGTACTAGAGTATCTGGACTCAAAATTGAGCTCTTGGGGGAAACTTCTATTGCATCATCCATATCATATCTTGATAATGCTGTTGTTTTTGTTGGCTCAAGTTATGGAGATTCACAGGTTTAATGATCTTTCTCTTTTTATAATGGTATCTAGTTTATTGGAACTGACTTTATACCCTGTTTTATCATGTAATAATGTTAGACTGATTATTAGTTACTCTGATTATGGATCTTATTTTACCGTGTTTCATTTTCAGTACTCGGTGGCTTGATTTTTTTTTTTTTTTTGTCATTAACGTGTCTTTGTAAACAACTCTACTTTTTGCCAATGCAAATATATGTCTGCTCCCTACGTCCTTTTCTAGATGAAGTGTACCCCTGGTAGTGTTTAATAAACAGCCATTTTATATTTATGTCCTATGTTGGTTTTATGATTCTGTTGAATGTTGATGTTGGATTTCCTTAAGAAATCACATTTGATTATTGTTTTAGCATCTTTATAGAATGGTACCTTACTTTCTCTTAGTAAATTATTACCGAGTTCTAGACTTGACTTGCATAATTACGACTAAATAACTATACCTACTGCTGTCACTGTGAGCCTGGTGCCTTTATTTTGTGTTCCTATTATGTAGTTTTAATATATCGATATCTATATCATATTTCAGCTTATAAAGCTTAATCTTCAACCGGACGCAAAAGGTTCTTATGTGGAAGTTCTTGAAAGATATGTGAATTTGGGGCCAATTGTTGATTTCTGTGTGGTTGACTTGGAGAGGCAAGGTCAAGGTCAAGTTGTAACTTGCTCAGGTGCCTACAAGGATGGTTCTTTGCGCATTGTGCGAAATGGTATTGGAATAAATGAACAGGTAAGTGTGGTAAAGTTATCTTGCCAAAAAACATATATTCGGTTATTTTCTCATGTATTTTATATTCAATGTCATGCATAGGCATCAGTAGAGCTTCAAGGCATCAAGGGCATGTGGTCGCTGCGATCAGCTACTGATGATCCACATGATACTTTCTTAGTCGTCAGCTTTATCAACGAGACACGTATTTTGGCAATGAATATTGAAGATGAATTGGAGGAAACTGAGATTGAAGGTTTTTGTTCCAATGTACAGACTTTGTTTTGTCATGATGCTGCATACGATCAACTTGTGCAGGTATGGATGATGCAACATTCTTAATCCTTCCATAGGCCTTCTAACATTGCACTAACAGAGATCTCGGTGACTATGCTGTATCTAATCCTTAATATCATGATCATATCAAACTATGGGAAACTTGTTTATTTGTTTCTTTTTACGGCTCTTTAGTATTCTTCTTGCTTTTAAGTGATTGGATTTTAGATTGGAGATAATTATCCCAGTTTGATCTTTTGATGCCACATGATCATAAGCGAGAACTCGAGTGCAATGAAGCAATCGGCGGGCATTGGTTTTTTGACGAGGATGACTTTTTGTTAAAAGTTTCTGACACAGACTTTTATCTACAACCCACAAGTTTCTCTAAAAAATTAGAACCTAGAGCTAGAGGTTTAAAGCAGTTCAACTTTAGTCATTATCGAGAATTCTGTAGCATAGATATGAGTAGCATACAGAATTTGTCCAAGGAATGAGTGAAATACTCTTACCTGTAATCTCCTCAATTAAGCATTATATATAAGTTCCGATCCTTTGTATTTGACTAATAAAAACTCATACATACTAGAATGTACGTTTATGTGTGGAAATGTTTACCAGGAAATGGCTGAGTTTTTTATTGAAAGAAGACAGTGGTTGAACTTTGCACTTTCTTGTATTGTGTTCAATCTACTTATTTAGTCTTTGAGTTTTTGTTTTAGCTAAATTTTCACTTTAATATTTATCACACAGGTTACTTCAAGTACAGTGAGACTAGTCAGTGCTACCAGCAGAGAGCTTCGCAATGAATGGTTTGCTCCAGAAGGTTATTCAATCAATGTTGCCACCGCCAATGTCACTCAAGTATATCTTCTATCACATTCACATATGACTAAATCAATTATGTCTGACAAACGTACAAAATAACCTTCTCATCCAATTAAGTTATCAAAACATCAAATGTACCTATTTTGGGTAAGTATTGAGTTTTTTTTGCTTTAACAGGTTCTATTGGCTACTGGCGGAGGACATTTAATTTATCTAGAAATCGGTGACGGTGTTCTGAGAGAAGTGAAACATACCCAGTTGGAGTATGACATCTCATGCCTGGACATTAATCCAATTGGTGATAACAAAAACTGCAGTCAACTAGCTGCGGTGGGAATGTGGACAGATATTAGTGTTAGGATATTTTCACTTCCAGACTTGAACCTTATAACAAAGGAGCATTTGGGAGGGGAGATCATTCCTCGTTCTGTACTTCTTTGTGCTTTTGAAGGGGTTAGTTGCATCTTTATTCCGTTAATTTTGGAAGTAACATTACTTCTATTATGTGGGACTGATGAACAGTATTTTCTGTCTACCAATTTCAGATATCTTATCTGTTATGTGCTCTTGGGGATGGACATCTCTTGAATTTTGTGTTGACTACCAGCAACGGTGCGCTATCAGACAGAAAGAAAGTTTCTTTAGGGACCCAACCAATTACACTACGTACTTTCTCATCAAAGAATGCCACACATGTATTTGCTGCTTCTGATAGACCGACTGTCATCTATAGCAGTAACAAGAAATTGCTTTACAGCAATGTAAATCTGAAAGAAGTCAGTTATATGTGCCCCTTCAATACAGCTGCTTTCCCCGACAGGTACAATGTTGTTCCTTTCATGTCTTAATTGAAATGATTCAACAAATCTTGGTTTAGTTTTATGTCTATCTATCTTATATAATATCAGCATCATAAAGGGTATGGCTTGCAATTGCAAGACCTATCTTTGTCCTTGTTAGAGTTCTGAGAAGAAAGTCTTTCTGTGAACAGCCTTGCTATTGCTAAAGAAGGCGAACTAACAATTGGAACCATAGATGATATTCAAAAGCTTCACATACGCTCGATCCCGCTTGGGGAGCATGCACGCCGTATATGTCATCAGGAACAAACACGGACTTTTGCCATTTGTAGTTTGAAATATAACCAATCAGCAGCAGATGACTCCGAAATGCACTTTGTCCGCTTGTTAGATGACCAGACATTCGATTTCATATCTACTTATCCTCTGGATCAATTTGAGTGTGGTTGTTCTGTCCTTAGCTGCTCGTTCTCTGATGACAATAATGTGTACTACTGTGTGGGGACTGCATACGTAATGCCAGAAGAAAATGAACCTACTAAGGTTAGTTTTTACACTTTTTCATCTGTGTCTGCCCTCAACAACGTGTCTTGCATGTTTTTGGTGCATGTGTTTCCACCATTTCATCTTTTTCTATCTCCCAAATCTGTTACCTGGGATTCATGAAAGTTACTTTGGATATGCTACATCTTTGGTGTTATCGTTGCTAACTTTTCTCTGTTTCATCAGGGTCGGGTTTTAATTTTTACTGTAGAAGATGGAAAACTCCAACTAATTGCTGAGAAGGAAACCAAAGGTGCTGTTTATTCTCTTAATGCCTTCAATGGGAAACTGCTTGCTGCCATTAATCAAAAGATTCAGTTGTACAAGTGGATGCCACGAGATGATGGCTCTCACGAGTTGCAATCCGAATGTGGACATCACGGCCACATACTTGCCCTTTATGTTCAGACTAGGGGGGATTTCATCGTAGTTGGTGATCTGATGAAATCAATATCGTTGCTGATTTACAAGGTGACTATTTTTAAACTCTAGATACAGGCAATGTTTCCACCATGTATTCAGTTTACAGTTTCGTCTAACTTTCATCGGTGCTGTTATACGCAGCATGAGGAGGGTGCTATCGAGGAGCGAGCTCGTGACTACAACGCAAATTGGATGTCAGCTGTCGAGATTCTGGACGACGATATTTACCTTGGAGCTGAGAATAATTTCAACCTCTTCACCGTCCGTAAAAACAGTGAAGGAGCAACTGACGAGGAGCGTGGGCGCCTCGAGGTCGTTGGCGAATACCACCTTGGCGAATTTGTCAATCGATTCCGGCATGGTTCACTAGTCATGCGGCTGCCAGATTCCGACGTTGGCCAGATCCCAACGGTCATATTCGGCACTGTCAACGGAGTCATCGGGGTCATTGCCTCTCTCCCCCACGAGCAGTACGTCTTCTTGGAAAAGCTGCAGATGAATATGAGGAAAGTGATCAAGGGCGTCGGGGGCCTCAGCCACGAGCAGTGGAGATCCTTCTACAATGAGAAGAAAACCGTCGAGGCGAAAAGCTTCCTAGATGGAGATCTGATCGAATCGTTCCTTGATCTCAACAGGAATAGGATGGAGGAGATTTCGAAGTCGATGAATGTTGCTGTGGATGAACTTATGAAGAGAGTGGAAGAGCTGACTAGGTTGCATTAAACTCCATCCTGCTGCTTAATTATGGCATCTGAAATTGTTTGGTGTTCTATTTTTAGTTTTGTGTAACGGTGCAACCATTCGACTATTTTCCCTTTTTTTTGTGTATATTTATAAGTGACACATACAAACGTCTACTTTGGTAACTCTCTTGATACATTCTTTTGTTTTTGAACCTCTTTCTTGCACAAGCTCATATTGATGTTTATTTACTACTCCTACAACTACTATTTCTGATTTGAACACAAATATTACTCTTTGAGATTTTATATACTTGTATAACATTTCTATTACAAAGGTGTTTCTTATAAAACAATACTCCCTCCGTTCCATAGTAATGGAGGGGTTTTTTCCGGCTCAGAGATTAAGAAAAATTGTGTTAGGTGAGTTAAGTAAGGGAGAATAAAGTGAAAAAGTGAAAAAGGTAGAGAGATAAAGTAAAGTAAGTGTGGAAAAATGTGTTGACTTTTACTAAAAAAGAAAACGACTCTATTACTATGGAATGTACCAAAATGATAAAATGACTCTATTACTATGCAACGGAGGAAGTACAATACTCACCAATTCAAGATTGGTCTTGAAAATACTCCTTTTATTCACGATCAAGTACATCAAGTTTCTTTTTCACCCGTCCACAATTAAGTGTTTCGTTTTCTTTTTACTACTTTTGTTAATTAACCACATATTCCATTAACTTTTTTTATCAATTTTCATCTTATGACACTTAACCGTGGATGAAGAGAGTAGGCTAAAATGATATTCGAGAAAAAAAAAGTATTACTGTAATACATAAGACTGCTCAGACAACATAATACATTAAAATCATAATACCTTACAAAAACGCCACGATTTCATTCATAATCATACTATTATTACTCAACTAGGCTTGTAATCAATCCCTAAAATTGAGACGCCTCAGAAACGAAAGTGTGGAGGCGTTGAGATATATTTTCACCCATGACTTCAAACAGAGATAGGTATTAAGGTGGCTGAGCATGGTATATTTAGGGAAACGGTTATACAACTAACTAAGCACCATCCTCCAATATTTCAGGTCTCGATACCTTCAGTTCCGACAGCAGCTTCTCTATGATGGTCTTCAACGCAGGGGCGCTCATGCCGCATTTCCCATCATCAAAGCAGGACCTTCCTTCTTCAGCAGCTTTACCTAGCCGAGGATCTAGAGGAACTTTCCCGAGGAAAGGAACGCCCATATCCCTGCACATTTTTGCTCCACCACCAGCACTAGTATCAAACACTTCACTGAAAGCAACCAAGTTTAGCATTTCTGGAACTTTCTCTCTCATGTATTGAAGAACCCACTCCGTCATGTCTCTCTGTTCACCAGTTTCGGTTACATTAAGGAATTTGAGATCTGACATGGGTTGGCATAGACCACTCATGTTCTCAACAACTCCAAGAACCGGCAACCCCACTTTCTTGCAGAAACTCACTTCTTTCCTTACATCAATAAGAGACACCTGCTGAGGAGTAGTAACTATCATGGCTCCATCGATTCCAGTTGCTTGGAGAAACTGAACAATAGAAATATGCTCGTCTGAGGTCCCAGGAGGTGCGTCAACTACAAGAAAATCAAGTTCCCCCCAGTAGACATCCTTCAGAAATTGCTTGATGATTCCATTCTTTCGAGGACCTCTCCATATCACAGCATCATCAGGGTTGGGAAGCATGAAGCCGATTGACATGACCCCAAGGTTGGAGTCAACATAAACAGGGGACCATCCAAGGTTACTTTGGTGGATCTCTTGCCCTTCAAGACCGAGCATCTTTGGAATGCTTGGACCACATATATCAATATCGAGAAGTCCCACCTGGAAACCCATAGCTGCCAGGGAAAAAGATAATTGAGCTGAAACTGTACTCTTCCCAACACCACCCTTTCCAGACAAGACTAGAATTTTGTGTTTAACCGTTGCCATTCTTTCAGCGATAGTGACCAAGTCTGCAAAGAAACATAGTCAGATGTAACAGCAATAGCATAACTGCGTGAAAATGTAAATGATCAAATATAACCACAAATTAACAAACACTATTCTTCAACAACAATAAAAGGGACGAGTCTTAATAACTTTAGAGACAATTTACGTCAATTTTAAGCAAGATACCACGGATTAGTCCACGAAAACCACAGAGACACCATACTTTACTCAAAAGTCTACGACTTTGAACATACAGCAACATATCAAGTAAAGCATTCGTACGAGTACCTAATCCATATTGTACCAAAGTCCAAATACACCAATCACTCAATCATTACAATAGAAGTCGGAACTCAAAAACTAACCCCATAGTTAACAGGGGAACATAGCAACCATTTCATCATCCGAAAAGCGATTCAAAGAGCTACAAGTTACACCCTTTACAAAAAAATGCCACTGCTACACTCACACCAACCAATTACAGAAGCCCCTCGATGACTTATCGATACGCCTAATTAGCTGATAGCATGGCAAAAACAGGGGCACAATTCAACCACACGAAAACAGCTTAAAATTACAAATTAATTGCCTTCAATTTGATTGCAAACTATACATATCAATCACTATCCTCCAATTAAATACAAAAAAAAAAAATAATAATAATTGAAACCGACCTGGATCAGGTCCTTTGGGAGCAGTAGCACAAGCTTCCTGATTAGGGCATCCCTCGCAAGCGTCGGATTTTCCGGCCGATTCAGACTGCGGTCCTGGGCAATCTGCAATTCAACGGAGAAATATAAGAAAAAAAGAGGAAATTCTGCAGCTCGAAAACTTCACGGTTACACACATACGTTCATTGGCGTTCTCAGGCACTTCGTAATCCCCGTTTTCCATGACTGTAACCCCTCACGAGCCGCCGGCGATGAGCTCTTCCGAAGTAGTATTTCAGTCCAATGATTTTGCTAGAGAGAGAAAATCAAATTCCCAAAACCCTAGAGAGAGAAAAAGACAGACTTTTCCTCTTTTGTGGGGTTTAAAATAAATGAACAATTCTTTATTAGTGTTTGCGACTTGTGTTGGATGATGGTTGACTCGTCATCCTAGAATGATTGTGTATAAAGTCGGCTAATTTCTAAATCTTAAAATATTTATTGCATGAGGTGAGGAGATGGATCAAAATAAGAATGCATTTAAATCCGCAGCCTAAATCTTGGCTCTAGAATTAAATAAACTAATGGTCAATAATTAACTCAAAATACGGAAGATCATAATTAAGTAGTTTTAGGTCATATTATAAGATTTGAGTTTATGTCATGTTAAGATCATTTTAGGTCATGCTTTATTCGCATGACCTAAAAATAAACTATCTATGACCTAAAAATGCCCTACGTATGACTTTGTTCTGCGTTTCTATATTTAAATCTGGTCTTCATAGATCAAAACTCTTATTGTATATTTGTATTTCTAAAGAAATACTCTCTCCATCCCGGATAATTCGGGTCACTTGATCGGGCACGGGTTTTAAGAATTGTAATGAAAATGGGTTAAAAAAGTTTGTGGAATGTGGGTCCTACCTTTATATATTAGTTTTATACTAAAATACGAGTAAGAATGTGTTAGTGGAATATAGGATCACTACCAAAAATGATAAAAGTGAAATGAGACAAATTATGTGAGACGACCCGGAATAGAAAACTGCAACGAATTATCTGAGACGGAGGGAGTACATATGACAAAAGTCAGAATTTTGACATTAAATTTAGCGACATTTTCATAAAAAAATAAGATTGTTAATCGAATAAATTCTACTAGCAAATAAGGAAAAACACTATGAATACAAATAGATGTTCGCCATCTTCCTCATTTCACTCACTCATAACTTCATATTCCATTTTCATCAAATTTCCATCAAATCCATTAAAGATCATAACTTATGAAAATTTCCATCAAATCCATTAAAGATCATAACTTTATAATAAGATTTAAACTGACAAGTGTAAAGTTTTCATTTTTATATAAATATAACACTATCCTCATCAATAATATTGAAGTTTTGATTTACCTCTTCGTATTTCCATGTATATATATCCATTTCCAGAAATGGCTTCTCAAAACAAGATTCGCAAGCGGTGACGCCTTTGTTTTTATTTGACTATAGTCTATAAATAAGGAGATATTTTGGTTAATGGTGGGGAATGATTGAGGAAAAAGGTAGAGTATAATATACAGATTCCATATTCCTCTACTCCTCCTCACTCTCTCTGCCCCCACACAACTACTATACGACGACCATATTAATCACTCATTAACCTCTTTCAACCCTATCTTTAAAGAAGTGGCCTTTTCTCCTTGCTCGTGTGTCCCAGAATTATTCGCTCATTTATGATTTTCCACTCCCACTCAGCACCTTTTCCCTCTTTCCTGGATTCCTAGGTATAATTAGTCGTATTTTACTCGTGTGTGTTTGTATTTAGGCGGAGTTTCCAACGTCCTATTTTCGTGGGTGCCAAGCTTCTCTCTTTTTTTCAATATTAGTTGTGTTTTTCACATAATTGCAAATTTAAGTGATTTTTGAAGTTTCGGTTGGTTGTGTTTTTCAGTTCAAGTAGTTGATTTCCTGCTGTGATTATGAAGGGGGCCTAATCTGAAGTGTTTAAAGAGGTTAATGTGTGGATGATGTGAAGATTCATGTAAAGACTGAATTTTCCATTGTTAAGTAGTGTTTTAGTATTGTGTAATGACTTGAAATCCTTTTGCAGTGTTTACTAATTCGAATTAGAAATTTGGTAGACGTTTGGAAGATTGTTTTTGTCTGATATAGTTGACTTTGATCTGGTAAATGAGAAGTTAAGGTGTGGATAAATTATATTTGATCGAATAAATCGACTATTGATCTGACATATGCTGAATTTCCAGATTTCATATTGTGATAATCTTGAGTTGGAAGCTCTGCAGGAAGACTAGTCGAATTCATTCTGAATCGCAGCACGGGATATATATACTTGCGGGATTGAAGGATAGTAGTGGTCATAGTTGATAAAATGGCTTTCGAGCCATTTGAGTGGTATTGCCAACCTGTCAAGAATGGGGTATGGGCAAGAGCAGTGGAAAATGCATTTGGAGCTTACACTCCATGTGCTACTGACTCCTTGGTTATCTGCATTTCCCATCTGGCTCTTCTGCTGCTGTGCATAAATCGGCTATGGCGGATGAAAAGAGATTTCTCAGTCCAGAGATTCCTCCTAAGATCAAATGTTTACAATTATTTGCTGGGTCTGCTGGCTCTTTATTGTACTGGAGAACCGTTGTTTAGATTGATAATGGGGATTTCAGCATTCAATGTGGATGGTCAGCCCGGTCTTGCCCCATATGAGGTACATTGTTTTCTTTCTCTTACTATATTGTTTGCAGGGATTCACTTAGTCTCCATAAAGAAATGGTGATATTTTTTTATCACGTAGTCGGTTATTCAGGAAACTCCTCGTTGGGATTTATTTGCATTTTGAAAATTGCACAGCAGTCATCTGGGTATTAGTGACAACATGAAAGAGCTGTCTAGACTAGTGCCGGTTTCTTGAAATGTGTAACTCAATTTAACATCTGGAATCCGGGTATTACTACGTTTCTGATGCTGTATCTTTTACTCTGAAGACTAAATTAGCTCATTCTGTTTTCCTTTTTTCTGAAAATTGACCTTACGAACTAAAAAGATTGGAAAACTTATGAAGAAATAAAACAAGAATAAAATTACTGAGCCACTCTCTTGCATGTATTATACAATCTGCGATTTTATTCAGCATGAGCTCAACAACTTGCTCTTGCTCGGGTATTGAAACTTGTATTGGCGCTTGTAGGTGACTTCTCTAATCATTGAGGCTGTAGCATGGTGCTCTATGCTTGTGATGATTGGACTGGAGACAAAGGTGTACATCCGTGAATCTCGTTGGGCTGTGAGGTTTGGGGTTATTTATGCACTCGTAGGAGATGCTGTAATTGTGAACCTTGCTCTTTCCGTCCAGGAGTATTATGATTGGTTAGTCTTCTCTTTAGCGTTTTTAATGGATCTGTAATGCTAAATTTTATCATCAAATTGATTATCAAATTGCCTAGATAAATGATTACTTGGTTTGTATCGCTTCACTCATGGATTTGGGACAAACTAAGTGATACAGTCTGTCTTAGTATAAAGGAAACAAAGTAATCTAATGTATGTACTGTGGTTTTTGTCTTGTGTCACTTCATGTCTTCTTTTTCCTCTTTCTTCCGTCTTTGAAGAATTTGTTGCTTTGGGGCTATATCATGATTCATGCATATAAAATGTGTTACTACTTATGGATTATCATTCATGCTTGTATTTTTTGGTTGTAGGTCCGTCCTCGCTTTGTATATTAGTGAAGTGGCTGTCCAGGTTTGTTTCACTCTACTTCTTTTTATATCTCAAATATAAATTTTCAATTGGAAATTTGTGGCACTTTTATCAGCTGAGGCTTGCTGGCAACATTCTTCTTTCAGAAGTGTTGACTGTCAAATTTCATTTTGGGTTCGCATGCCACAACTTTAAGATTACCGAAGGCTATTGTCATGAATCCTCTGAAAATTTGGTAGACATTTGAACCGAAAAACAAAAAGGCAGCAAATATGAAATGATTTTGCCCTTTGTAAAGTGGGTAATCATAATGAGTAGGTTCCATCTCACATAATAGACTATTGGGATGTGGTGCTAAATTTGTTAGAGCGATAAGTTATCTTGGCTAAACAGTGAAAAAGTCTTTCTTTGGTTTTTTAATCTACTTGTCAATGCAGAGGCCGCTTAATCTTTGTTAGCCATGCAGGTTTTGTTTGGTGTCCTCTTGCTTGTGTATATCCCTAACTTGGATCCTTATCCGGGATATTCCCCAGTGCGAAATGAATCTGAGGACAACACTGCTTATGAAGAACTTCCTGGAGGGGAGCAAATTTGTCCTGAGAGAAAAGCCAACTTAATCTCTCGTACGTTATTATAATGTGCTTATAAAAAATGCTATTGATTTTACCTTCATTGCCTTGATGTTTAATACTTTTTCCTGATGCCATTATGTCATTTCATCTATAATTCTATCATCTGTGCCGTTGTGGGATTGTTTAGTATTTTTCTGTGACATTCCTACATCACTTCCTTGTACCTTTTCTCCTCTTATATATCTTTTCCTCCCAATTAGTGTAATAGCCTAATGGTTTTGTTTTGAGCATGTTTCTTAGAATTAATTATTGGTTATTACTTCTTCTGCTTCAGGAGTTACGTATTCATGGATGAACCAGATCATGAAACTCGGTTCTAGAAGGCCTCTCACAGAGAAGGATGTTTGGCAACTTGATTCTTGGGATAAAACAGAAACACTTAATGACTCGTATGTTAATAATGCTTATCTATTTTTTTTAAATTCTTTCCTTTTCTTCTGCCTCCCTTCTTTTGCCTAGCAGCTAATTATTATGTTTTGTGAGTTGTTTAGGTTCCAGAAATCTTGGGCTGAGGAGATTCGGAGACCAAAACCTTGGCTTTTAAGAGCTTTAAATCGTAGTCTTGGTGCAAGGTAGTCTTCAGTACTGGAAAATTATATGTTCATGAGATATGAATCTTTTCATACAATTTTCACATTACTATATTGTTCTATTGTTCAAAAACTTGACTCTGCGCCTTTACATATTTTTCTCAGATTTTGGTGGGGAGGCCTCTGGAAGGTAGTAAACCGAGCGTGGCTTCTCTTATTGACATTTTTATCATTTATTGGGCTCAATACATTTTCTTTTGTAGAAGTGTTACGACACAATCAAAATTGGAGATTGTTTCAGTCATTTTCTACATGCACTTTCTAACCTGTTGCTGAGTAATATGTGGATTCAGCCATGAAATAACCGGAGTATAATCAATATACACGGAAACACAACTGTATATATGTTTGTGCGATTTTGTGTTTGTCTATCTATATGCATGTGTTAGTGTAAAAAGCATTGTGCCAATAAATGTCTTTCAGCAAGTAAGTCACTCTATGCATTTTTATATTTCACTTAACTTGATCCTTTTTACTTTTGAAAAACTAAACTATAGTTTTTTTCACGGAGCAAAATTTTAATTTATTGCTTCAGGCTTAAGCTATAATACAGAAGTCAATGAGAATGTGTGCGCACTTATGTGATTTGGCCAGTTAATTTTCCCGCGTTAGTTATGTGATTATGTAGTTTGGATAAGCATAGGATCTTTAAATTTTGTCATTGCTTGAATCTCTTAATCCATTACAGTTTTTGACCTCTTGTATATGGATTGAAATGTTTTTCCACCTAATTTCATGTGCTAATATGACTCACACTAACATTTTATCCTTTGAGTTTGGTGGGGTCATGTGTATGACACTCATTTGCCTAACATGAGTACTTTTTTCTCCATTGTGCAGATAGGGAATGATCTTTCTCAGTTTGTTGGTCCCCTTATATTGAACCTTCTCTTACAGGTCAGTTTATTTGCATCTTACCGTTATAAACCGCATGCACCCTTTGGTGACCTTCCCCAAGCTAACTAGCTCACTTAGAAAGAAACAAAAATTCTTGTCCCCTTGAGCATGCAGGAAGTTAATTTATTTTCGTTATTGGTGACATCTACAGTCAATGCAACAAGGAGATCCAGCTTGGATTGGTTACATCTATGCATTCTTGATTTTTGTTGGAGTGGTACGTAATGATGTCACCATTTCCTTATTTACTGCACTCGTTACTGGTGATTTTTTTAAAACTGTTTCCCACTTATGAAGATCATAGTCTGTTATTGATATCTTTTACACCTTTCTCTTCATTGATAAATTCCAGGTACTTGGTGTTTTATGTGAAGCTCAGTATTTTCAGAATGTCATGCGTGTTGGCTTTCGTCTAAGATCAACTTTGGTAAGCTAGATTTCTGGAGTCTCCTATTATCTTGTGATCCTCGCTGTAGAAACTACTTCTTGACTTATCTAAGTTTGAGTCCTCGAATACATATGAACGCCCTTTAGTTTGTGAGTTATCCTCTCAGTTTCTATATTAAGTTTGGTTAGAGCTGGAGGAGAGTTTTACTGTTTAGAAGGGTACTTGGTTGGGAGTTTTTTCATTCTACAAGGATCTTATTGATTTTGAATGCAATTTATAGGTAGCTGCAGTTTTTCGCAAATCTTTGAGGCTGACTCATGAGAGCCGCAAAATGTTTTTATCTGGTAAAATTACTAATTTGATGACTACAGATGCTGAAGCTCTTCAGGTATATTTCATTCCCTGTTTGGAAAATAAGCTGTTGTTCTCATTATTGCATACATGGAAATTTGAGAACTGGGTTTTATATGATTGATATATAAAAAGCAGTAAATTCAAAGTGTGTGTTAGGCAAGATATTATATAACTTACAAAGATAGGACTTCCCATGTGCACCAATTGGTCTTAGTTGAAATTTGTTTGCACAATATCTATGCTAGAGGGTGTGCCAAGCTGAATTTCTTCTTGATTCCACAACACTTTTTTTCAATGCTCTGAAAACTTCTTTGAAAGACATTTATGTTTGTTTGTTTGATTTCCCAACTTTCAAAAACGGGCTTATCTTTTCTCATTATGATTGCCATTATCTAGTACTTGAATGCCTACCTGTTCATTACTTCATTAAATATTTAATTTCAGTAAGTGAAAACTCAAAAGGAATGCATGATATATAATGTAATGTTTGAATGCATGCTAAAATGATTGAATTATTAATTTGTAATTTTTTATTGTCTAACTAATTACTTAATATTACTGGCTTTTGCTGTGCAGCAAATATGTCAATCACTCCACACTTTGTGGTCAGCTCCTTTCCGGATTACTATTGCCTTGGTTCTTCTTTACCAGCAGCTGGGTGTTGCTTCTCTTCTCGGGGCACTGTTGCTTGTTTGTCTATTTCCTATACAGGTATAGGGTCTTGAGCTAATGTTTTCTTTGGCCCATTTATCTTGCCTCAAGGTAGTCGTCGATATCTGATAAGAGACTAAAGACATTGTTATTGTGTGCATTACATCTGGAACTTTTCACGTGTCTCTTTATGGAAATTACATGATCTACATGCATGGTTCATGATATTGCCCTTTTGGTTTCGGGAGCCCTTGTTACTAGCGTCTCTCAAGTCATTTCATGTTGCTTGGTTGTAACTTCTTTCTGCAATTGACTTAATTGAACAGACATTAATTATAAGCAAGATGCAAAAGCTGACAAAAGAAGGATTACAACGTACAGACAAGAGAATTGGGCTCATGAATGAAATATTGGCTGCTATGGAAACCGTCAAGTAAGTTCTACATACTGTATAATTACCTAATCAGTGTTTCACAGTATGCATCACTTTTACGAGCTTCTTTAATGCCAAAATGGATGCAGATGTTATGCATGGGAGAATAGTTTCCAGGCTAAGGTTCAAACTGTCAGGGATGACGAGTTATCCTGGTACCGGAAATCTCAGCTGCTTGGAGCTGTAAGATTTCCTAGAAAAAAATTTTGACACTCAATATTAACTTAGATCCATTTCATCTCCTTTGTAGAATAAGATAAAAAAATTTGACATTAAGTGAGAAATAACATTATACATTTGGAACTCTGTCACTGTAAACTGCTTTTTTTAAGCACATTGTGAAGTTCTTTCCTCTAACCATGGTTTCTCACGGCTTTTGCATTCACTTCATTCATGTTATTTGTTTCCGTATATGGTGCTTTATCGTCATGACAACATCTATATATCAGTTCCAATATTTTTTATTTTTTTCATCTTTGGCTTATGTTTTCCTCAATTATTCTTTTCATTGTGCCAAATTCTTGATTGTTATTTCATGACATTACTTTTTTGATTTGCAGTTGAACAGTTTCATTCTTAACAGCATACCTGTCATCGTGATTGTTGTTTCATTTGGGTTATTCACTTTGCTCGGAGGAGATTTGACACCTGCAAGGGCCTTCACATCTCTGTCATTGTTTGCTGTTTTACGGTTCCCACTCTTCATGCTTCCAAATATTATTACACAGGTATCTTCTTTCAAAATTCTCTACTCATATGGACACAATTTTTTTTTTATTTTTCAGTTCTCACCCTCTTTGAATACCATTAACTCCCGACAACTTTCGCTATGTAAAAATGTAAATTTATGGTATACTTGTGATCATACTTCTTTCAGGATCCCAGTGAACTAGCATTAAATTTATAACGTAAATCTCTGATGGATCCTTGTGCTAGATTATAGAATAATAGCTCATACTACCTTACTGATACAACAACTACATGTGATTCCTTTAGCATTACAAGAACCATAATTCACCATGTTTATGATGTTCATTGGTTCAAAATAGTCTAGTATAGTACTATTTGACTTGAAAAAATTTAAACAGTGACGGGATTTCAATTGTGACTACTTTCGTGTTTTGGTTTAATACGAAACGACAAACTATATTTACATAGTCCTCCTTTGGTGATTTCCCAGGTTGTTAATGCAAACGTCTCATTGAAACGTCTGGAGGGCCTTCTTCTAGCTGAAGAACAAGTTCTCATGCCTAATCCACCCATTGAACCGGGATTACCAGCTATCTCTATCAAGAATGGATACTTCTCTTGGGAGGCAAAGGTTTGTTAGGTTTACACTTGATCCTGCAATTGTGTCACTTGTGTAGTATGAACCTCAATGGTATGCTATTTACTCATTTGATATATCCTATGAGCGGAAACCTGCACTCTCCATGTTTCTACTTTATCATATGTCATGACGCAGCCAGAGTTGTTTTTCTTTGATCTCTCCTCACTTTCTTCCTTGTTTTCGATAGCTGGGAGTAATACTTTTTCTGACCCTTTGTGACTTGATTAAATTTCTATTGCAGGCAGAAAGGCCAACTTTGTCAAATATCAACTTGGATATACCAGTTGGTAGCTTAGTTGCTATTGTTGGCAGCACTGGGGAAGGAAAGACATCACTCGTGTCAGCAATGCTTGGAGAGCTTCCTGCAGTGGCAGATGCAAATGTTGTCATCAGAGGAAATGTTGCTTATGTACCACAAGTTTCATGGATTTTTAATGCGACAGTGAGTTAATTAGTCTTTCTTTTCTAGTCTCGTGCTTGTTGATGAGTCAAATCTGATTTTGACGCAAGTCTATGTCAAGTTAGTGACAACATTTTACCTTAAGTAGACTTGAGCTCATAAAATAAAATTTTCTGACCTTAGGTCCGCGACAACATACTGTTTGGTTCCCCATTTGAACGTGCAAGATATGAGAAATCGATAGATATGACCTGCCTGCAACATGACCTGGAAGTACTGCCAGTAAGAATCTTAGAAACATCAGTGCATGGTTAAGTATTTCTGATGTTACGGAGTTGAAGAAATTCATATCCTGATTTATTTGCAACCATGAATGTTCCTATGATAGGGTGGAGATCTTACTGAAATCGGAGAACGTGGGGTCAATATCAGTGGAGGGCAAAAGCAGAGGGTATCCTTGGCTCGGGCCGTATATTCGAATTCAGATGTTTACATCTTTGATGATCCTCTAAGTGCTCTAGATGCTCATGTGGGACGCCAGGTATGTCTTCGAAAATGCATGAGTCGTTCAAAATCACGCAACTGCAACTTGGTCATAAATCATAACAGAAACACCATTCTTTTGGTTTGCTATGAATATTTCGGCTGCCATTTCAATTTTTGCATATGTAGACTGAAAATGGGTGCTATTTTGTAAGCGGAACAACAGTATAATTGAGAGTTATGTATAAAGATTAATTATAACCACAAATTTTCCTTTAAAATGCTGATAGAAACACGTTGTGCTATCGAAACACGTTTTCACAATAATCTTCTTTCACTTTGTGCTATAGAAACACGTTTTCATGATTTATCATTGTACTGATCTACTTCTTTAGGTTTTCGAGAAATGCATCAAAACAGAATTAAGAGGGAAAACAAGAGTTCTAGTCACGAATCAGCTACATTTTCTGTCAGAAGTGGATAGAATTCTCCTGGTGCATGAAGGTACAGTGAAAGAGGAGGGAACATTTGAAGAGCTCTCCAACAATGGCGTTCTATTCCAGAAATTGATGGAAAATGCTGGCAAAATGGAAGAATATGTTGAAGAAGCAGAAGATGTTGGAAAAGTTGACGATAAAGATGCTAAGCCTACTGTTAATGGTACAACCAACGAGGTTGCTAAAGATGAAAAACAAACAAACAAAAAAGAAGGGAAGTCTATCCTTATAAAGCAGGAAGAACGCGAAACTGGTGTTGTGAGCTGGAAAGTTTTGATGAGGTAGAAAATACAGTCTCGTTCTGATATGAATGACTTCAGAATGTTACATAGAGCTTACGTCTCATCTCCATAAGAATCATACATGTCCGTCTATTTTCTTAAGAGGAAGGCTCTTTTAGTTCTAATATAGTTAATTAAAAACTATATTTTGTGTGATGTAATAGATATATGATAAAATTGTGGAAACTGCACCTACTAGCATCTTCTTTGTTGATTTGTGGTTTATCATATTTCTTTTTCACTGATGCAGATACAAAAATGCTCTAGGAGGTGCTTGGGTTGTTATGATTCTGTTTACATGCTATGTTTCAACGGAAGTCCTGCGAGTTTCAAGCAGCACATGGCTAAGTTATTGGACAGATGTAGGCAGCCACGAGGATGCGCATGGGCCATTATACTACAACTCGATTTACTCACTCCTCTCATTTGGTCAAGTAAGTATATTATGCTAGTCTTTCTGATCAAAATTTAAGGAACTTCATTATCTTGTCACGCCTTCTTATAATGATGTGATTATCTTCCTGCAATTATTCTTTTTTATTTTAACATTCTATTTTCTGTTTGAAAAATATTAAAAATCTTCATATCTCAGGTTCTGGTTACTTTAACAAATTCATTTTGGATGATCACTTCAAGCCTTTATGCTGCCAGAAGATTGCACAATGCCATGCTAAATTCGATTCTTAGAGCTCCAATGGTGTTCTTTCACACAAATCCACTCGGACGAATCATCAACAGATTTGCCAAGGATCTAGGTGACATTGATCGAACTGTTGCTCCTTTCGCAAACATGTTTCTGAGTCAAGTGGCACAGCTTATTTCAACCTTTGTGCTCATCGGAATAGTTAGTACAATGTCTTTATGGGCCATTATGCCTCTTCTGGTCTTGTTTTACGCTTCCTATCTATACTACCAGGTATGGATTCTGTTTTATTTACTTATGATAATGACTGGCCTCGAGATTTATGTTGATGTATTTATTGTGTTGTTTGCAGAGCACAGCCAGAGAAGTGAAGCGCTTGGACTCCGTCAGTAGGTCTCCTGTGTATGCCCAGTTTGGAGAAGCACTTAATGGCACTTCAACCATTCGTGCATATAAAGCATACGACCGGATGGCCACCATGAATGGGAATGCAATGGACAACAATATCAGATTTACTCTTGTTAACATGAGTGGAAACCGCTGGCTCGCCATTCGCTTAGAGACAGTAGGAGGCATTATGATTTGGTTTACAGCAACCTTTGCTGTTTTGCAGAACGGAAGAGCAGAGAACCAGGAATCGTTTGCCTCTACGATGGGATTGCTTCTCAGTTATGCATTAAACATTACAAGCTTATTGACTACTGTTCTAAGAATCGCTAGTGTAGCAGAAAATAGTTTTAATGCTGTTGAGCGCGTTGGCACGTATGTTGATTTACCCGCAGAAGGTCCAGCCATAATTGAGGACAGCCGTCCACCTCCCGGATGGCCTTCCGCTGGTTCCATTCGTTTTGAAGATGTTGTTCTGCGATATAGGCCGGAACTCCCTCCTGTTCTACATGGAATATCCTTCAGCATTTCTCCTAGTGATAAGGTCGGAATTGTTGGAAGAACGGGGGCTGGTAAGTCAAGCATGCTTAATGCTTTGTTCCGAATGGTTGAGGTGGAGAAGGGAAGAATATTGATCGATGATTACGACGTTTCAAAGTTTGGATTACTGGATCTCCGAAAGGTTCTTGGAATCATTCCACAGTCGCCTGTCCTTTTCTCAGGTTCGGGCAACCTTGAAACGTTAATTTTACTTTAGTACATGTTGTATGAATTGGTAGCCTGATGATTCCTTCTTATATATTTGCAAAGGAACCGTAAGGTTTAATCTTGACCCGTTCAACGAGCATAACGATGCTGACCTGTGGGAGTCTTTGGAAAGGGCACATCTAAAAGATGTCATCAGGAGGAATCCTTTGGGTCTTGATGCTGAGGTCTCTGAAGCAGGGGATAATTTCAGTGTTGGGCAGAGACAGCTACTGTCTCTTTCTAGAGCATTGCTCCGCAGATCAAAGATTCTCGTTCTTGATGAAGCAACGGCTGCTGTGGATGTCGGAACTGATGCGCTCATCCAAAAGACTATCCGCGAAGAGTTCAAATCCTGCACAATGTTGATCATTGCTCACCGCCTGAATACCATCATCGATTGTGACAATATCCTTCTTCTCGATTCTGGCAAGGTGTGTAGCCATCAAGTAGCTGTCTGGTTTGGTTAGTATTTGTCGTTTGCTTGCTTCGTATGACTCATCTGCATCGTTTGCCAGGTTGTCGAATTCGACACTCCTGAAGCACTGCTAAGGCAAGAAGGCAGTGCTTTCTCTAAGATGGTGCAGAGCACAGGGGCTGCAAACGCTGAATATCTACGCGACCTTGTGCTCAGAGATGGTGAAAAGCGCGCTAGAGAGAAACAGGTGGATGGGGAGCGGAGATGGCTCGCCTCGTCCCGCTGGGCTGCAGCAGCGCAGTATGCTCTCGCTGTCAGCCTCACTTCATCGCAGAACGACCTCGTGCAGCTGGAGATCGACGAGGACAACAGCGTCCTCAGGAAGACGAGGGACGCTGTGATCACGCTCCGGGGAGTGCTGGAGGGGAAGCACGACAAAGAAATCGAAGAGAGTCTCGAGAAGCACAACCTTTCTAGGGATAGTTGGTGGTCGTCTCTCTACAAAATGATTGAAGGTAAACCCTTAAAACCACCAATTTCGTAAAACGGTACTTGTGTAACGTGGATGTTGATAAACCTTTCGTACAGGACTTGCCACGATGAGCCGACTCGCTCGCAACAAGCTCCACCAAGGGGATGATTTTAATGACCGAATGACAATCGACTGGGACCAAGCCAGCATATAGGCTGAACGTCAGCCCCATTGCCATCTGCACGAAAGGTACGTTTACGGGTCTTGGACCCGCCAGAGATGTGCCTGTTGTTGCTTAGACTTTCCACAGCTGTAACATCCTAGTTTTTTAATAGTGAATTTTGTTGCACTTTGCTGATTATTGTAGAAAATTGATGTCAAATTTTCACCAACTTTTAATGGTATGCATACCTTTTAAAACCGTTAGATATCATAGTTACTTAGATGTTTGGAATTCTTCCTTTACAATTGCTCGACAAACTTGACCCGAATAGGTGGCCCGTTCCACGTCTTTCCAGCCTGTTCCGAAGAGAAGCCGGAAGGGAACTTTAAGCACTTGAAAACACCCCTTCAAAACTCGAGATCATTACTCCATTTTGATGAATTTGAGTAGTTTGATGTCTCTTATAATGTAAGAACTCACTGCAACATTAAATTCCACATATGGATAACAAAAATCCATATATATATCAAGAAAAGCTCATGTTACAGAGAAGTCTGCTAATTTCTAAGCACAACATGAACTGCATCTTCCCAAAGTTAAATTTCAGAAGCTGCAGTCTGCATGTCGTCCGATTCTGACATTGTCGAGTAGCTGAGGGTCGCCTCAAAGCTGTGGCAGTAAGCGCTTGAATACGCGACAAGAGCTTGAAACAACTTGGGCAGGCTTGTCTGTAGGTTTTTCAGGATCATGGATCTGGTCGTTTTAACAGAATTCGAGTACTTGGCTTTCTCGTCTTCAGCTAAGCTCCTCAGGGCATCGGCCTTAGCTCGCCTGGCTACTAACGGGTGCTTGGAATCTTCGACAGAGATGCTCCCTCCCAACTTCATCTCCATTTCTGCAAGAAAAGTGAGTTCCCTCTCAAATTTCCTTGCAAGCTTCTCAGATCTCTTGCGTAAGTCGAATTCGTGTTGCTGCTGCAAGATGATGGAGTGAACAGCTGACTGTAAACACTTGATGGCATCAGCCACCATCTGAAAGAAAAACAAATATATTGTGACAAATTATACACATTTTATCACAAGATTTACATTACTTCACTTAATTTTTCAAGAATCATACCTTATCAGGCAATTTATCCAGTGCTTGCTGCCATTTGTCCAAAAGGGCATGCAGCGACGGCGATTCGCTGTGAGAGTTATTAGCACCTTCGATATAGTTACTGAGCTCGATCCACTTGCAGAGCGTTCTCACATACTCGCGCTGGTACTTCACGAGCTTGCAGAAGCTGTGGTGCCACGACATTACTTCTGTCTGCAGCTGGCCTGCAGCCTGCCGCTGTGATTCAGTAGTCGGCTCCACGGCTTGCTGATCCGGGAGATGACTCATCTGCTGAGATATGTGATGCTGGACTTGATGAGAGTTGTACATCGTTTGCCACATGTGCATCAGCCTGAGAAGACGAGACCACATCAGTATACGATACAGAATCATACATCGCGCTGCATATCATGATTATCATCATCAGTTGGAACGCAAAAGCAGCTTGTCTTTTACCCTGAAGCCAGTGTGATCAGCTGAGGGTGTAATTCCTTGCTCACGAGTGTGAGTATGGTCGAAGAAGACCTGCCGATCGACTCTTGGAGAGACGAGATGTAAGATTGCAAACTTTCAAACATGGAGCGTGTCTTCTCCGCCTTGGTCCAGTCGTGCTCTTCGTCTAGTTTCTGCAGTAGCAAAGATTTTCTCCCATATTCCACCTTAGAAATCTCTTCCTCCTAAGAAAACCGGAAACACGAAAAATCACCACATAATTCATCAACCAAACAAAAAAATTAGTAATATTTCTTCCTTCAACCAATGCAATTCCTATAGTTTACTTAAGGGAAACTACCTTAACATCCTTATAGAGTTTCTGTTCCTCCGAATAAAGTTTCTCGAGTGTGATACAGTGAGCTCCGGGCTTGCAGGGCTCACCGGATCCAAACATATCTCCCGTTTCTCTAGTGGATTGGAGTGATTTAGACGACCACGACCAATTCAAGGCACTGAAGACCTTAGCTGAATTGCTTCTCTTCCCTGCTCAGTCGATGCAAAGACACGAAATCAGATTATGCATAACACAAATATTTACAAACACCAAAAGTTGAACTTATATAACTAAATAAGAACTAAAACCATTACTCTTATTCTCATTGCTACTCTGATAAAGGAATGTTCCTCCTGCATTAATATCTATGAAAACAGCAATATCCTTCACTACAGCGGACGCTTTCAGGAAATACTCGTCCAAGTCTTTGACAACGCCCGCCAAGTTCTTCTTGCCCCTCCAAACCACCATAGCCATATCTGCAGTGTCCTTCGTGTGCCAGCTCATCATAGACGAGCTATCATCGACAAACTCAGTATCCGGAGGAGGCAGCATGTCAATGTCATCAACAGCAAAATCTGCCTCCTCCTCCTCCTCCTCCTCCTCCTCATTCTCCTCGTCTTCGTCTATGAACTCAGTATTTGTATCCTTCCAACTCTCCTCCTCGCCCTGCTCCACCGTCTCCCTTCTACTCTCACAATGCACCGAGGCAGAACCAAAAACGTCCCAGTATTCCCAAGACGAGCTAGGAACTGGTGGGGGTGGAGTATGACCACTCTCCTCATCGACCTCAATGATTTCCTCCACAGCAGATTGAGCCTCTCCCGGTTCAACCTCAGACTTCCTTATATCGGGGCTAAAAGTGGGCGGAGGCGGAGGCGATGGTGGCAACGGGGGAGGAGGGGACGAAGGGAATTCAGCAGCAGAATTCGTGTCCTCGAATTCCAAGGATTCGGGCTCAGTAAACTGCCTAAGTGTCATTCCAGTATTCCTCAATGACCTCAAATATGCTATCTGAGCATCAGCAAACTCTTTCCTATATCTCAAGAGCTGTTTCATCAGCCTCTTCCTCTCCTTACACATCCTCACCCTCTCCTCTTTATCAACTCTTGATGCAACACACCCCATTTCCCCCAAATCTTGATACAATAACAAATTTTCCACCTTTTAGGCCTTCAACATTCACTATAAATAATAGGAGTAGCAAAGCTCAATCAATATTTGTCAAAGATAGTGAAACAGCCAGAATACATAGCCCTCCAAAGCTCCATGGAAGAAAAAAACAAAGACAACAACCTAAACTCAAAGCAAAGTTTTGCAACTATCCTACCTAACATATGGTCCACACAGCATATCTATACTCACAAAAAATAGCATAAAATTCAACTCTCAAGAATTTCATTACTTCCCAGCAAAACATATAGGTATGTTTTCCACATAGTTAAGACAAAATAGCATAGTACATTGTTATCCAGCTCCAAAATTCTGCTGAGATCACAAACCTAAAAGAAATATTTACACTGAGCTAAAATTTGTAAGGAATAGTTCAAATAAATACTCCAAGAAATGGGAGTAAAAAAGAAGTGCAGTTCACCTTATTTTTGGAATATTAAACCTCAGAAGAATCCAAATGTTTGTTGTCAAAGATCAAAACTTTGGCCATATGGACCACTAAATTTATCCAGATAGTATTTATTTTCAAGAAACCAAAGAGAGAGACAAAGAATGGCTCTGACACAGAACCGTTTTGAGGCGACAATGTCGCAACAAGCTGCAGCAGAAAAAACACAGTATCAAGAAAGAAAATGGGAGAGAGCTCTAGCAAAAAGCATGGAACCAAGAATTTTGAATGAAGAAAGGAGTTAAGTGTAGTCCAGTGTGTAGTGTAGTGACTACTGTGTGTGTGTGTGAGTGTGTGTGTGTGAGAGAGAGAGAGAGAGGAGGGGATGGCTCGAGACCCAAGAAGAGGCATCCAAAGCACAAGAAAGAAGATGACAACAAATTTTCCTATTTTCTTTGAAGTGTGTCTGTTTTGGTTGTCAAATGAAAATGATGATAATAAAAATAAGAGTGTATTTATATTTCAGAAATGATAATATAGCAGTGTATTTCTTTAATAATAATCTGATACCATAAAATTAGAAATAGCCATTTGAATCATGAATTCAAAATATTACTGTAATTTTAAAAAAAATCTGTATCATTGCATTGACAAAATAAATTATACTAAAAAATTTATATAATATAGATTCCAAAATTTTACTTTTAAATCTTATGTTATTTATATAGGTTATTATTAATCTTTGTTAAATGTTTTTTATGATTCCATTTTGTTGAGACTTGTAACCATTTATTATACTCTCTCCATCTGATAAAAATATGGGCATAATAGTGGATAGAGGAACCACATTATTATTAGTGTTTATTGGTGACATAAAGTTGTAAATAACTGGTCCAGAGCCTTTGTCGTAGCGGTATGAGCTTAGACATCAATGTATGAGGTGCCGAGTTCGAGTCCTCTTGACGTCGTCAGTTGTAATTTCCTCCTTCATATAGGAGTTAATTTTTTTAAAAAAAAGTTGTAAATAACTGAATATATAGAGATAATAAATCGTGATAACTTTTCATAAATTGAATGCTAATATATTTATGGGACCGACGAAAAAGAAAGTGCACATACTTTTATGGGATGAAAATTTGATAATATAAATTTAGTGAATAATTAATTATTTTAATAGTTAATTTTTTTAATAGTTAATAGGATTTGAGACCTGTTCATGTATTACATTTTTTGTCATCATCAATAGGATAATCTTTTATAACAATATCATGTCGAAAAAAAAAGCTTAGTGGTGAAGAAAATAACACTTGTAGTAACTAATTGACGACTTTGAAATCAATATTTGACACCACTATAGAATGTGTCTCAACCTTTTTGTAGACAGCCCTTTTTACCAATCAAAAGCGTCTTTTATTTAATCAATAAAAACCCAAAAACGTGTGACACCCAACTCAAAAACCTAAGCTTTTTTTCAGATCGAATTGAATGCAGCCAAACCACTTGTATAATGTGATGATCCAAAACTTTATGGCTTTCCTTTGCCTTTTGAATTAAGAAAAGAATAAAGCTATAAAGTGTTTTTTTTATAAGTTTTAATAGTAAATAAATAAATAACCTTATTTGAGTAGTACTGTTAATGTCTTTCCTTTATTTTCACTTTGTAAATAATCTATAAAGAGATAATGATTTGACTCTAATGTGAGATATAATAGTCACGAGCAAATGCAAACAGTAAATATTGTACAAACTTCAAACTATGATTTTAGATGATAAAATAAGCAATGAAAAATGTCAACACGATATCAACGGTTGATGTTGTCTTGACATTGTTTTGACATTTTTTGCTGCTGTTATTTTGTCATCTATTAAATTTTTTTAATAATTCAGATTATAGTTTGGAGTTTGTACAATATTTACTGTTCGCATTTTATCACCTGATGTAAGTATATGTTAGATGAATTGAATATTTTACCAAAGCAATCACTTGCAAATGAATTTGTTTTTATTTGAATATGAATCATTATATTTATAATTTCAAGAATAACAAAGTTTGTGGATCACGGAAGGGAAAAAACAAATTTATTTTAGATGCATTCATATAATAAATTATCCCTCTGTCCCGCTTAAGATGACACGTTTTCCTTTTTAGTTTGTCCCAACTAAGATGACACATTTCCTTTTTCAGTAATTTTCTCTCTCCAATTAATACACTCAACCACTTTTTCTCACTCCTATTAAAATATTCATCTTTCTTTATCTCTCTACTTTAATACTTACACCTACCTTCTCTTTCTCCAATTAAACACTTTAACCAATAACTCCTAAAACTCCGTGCCAGCTAAGCAATGTGTCATCGTAGCCGGGACTGTGGGAGTATTTGTTTCTCACCATCATCCAAAAAGATTCAGCCTGCAATACCGTACTTGTGTTTATTATATTAATTGTGTAGTTAAAAAAGCATGTGCTATTAAATTATTAACGTTCACTAATAAAAATTGATGAATTATGCAATTTGGCTTATAGAATTTTCATGGGATGAAAGCATGGGGCCCGCGGTTTTAGGGAAATGGAACGATATTTTATTATTTAAAAAAAAGAGTTGGATTATTTCATATTTTCGGATTTTAGTTATAGTGGAGTATTATTTTGATCAATTCAGAAATGCTTTTTTCTATCAAGTATATTGAATAAAGGTTAAAAGTATACTCAAATTATTACTATTTGGTAATGACAATGTTGGGAAGGCATGGGGTCGTTTATTATTATTTTTAATTTTCTCTAGGATGCACATTATGAGAAATGATTCATAATGATTTTATATGAACCTTTAAAAATATTTTTAAAATTTGTCATTGTGTGTAAATGGGTTTTAAAGCTTTGATCAACAAATAATATATCAAGTTCTCAACCAAAAATTAAGGACTCGAATTTGATTTCAGTAGAAAAAACATGGAGGCCCATTGACGAGATGGGCCCATTTGATAATATTAAGGGCCATGGTTGATGAATTGGGCCCCAATTATGATAAAGAAGCCTCAAGCAAAATTCAAAAAATTAAGTGAGGATTAGATCTTGATGTGAAACTTTGAAGAACGTAGTATCAAACAATAATGATATTCTATCCGTTCACGAAAAATAGAGCACATTTAAAAAAAAGAAAATTTTTAATAATTTTTTTCTTACTTTTCTCTTTTCTTTCTTACTAATAATATGAACCCTACATTCCACTAATACTACTACTCTCTTATTTTTTTTATATTCTCTCTTACTTTATCAATTTTACATTAAAATTCGTGTCATTCATAAAATGCTTTATTTTTCGTGTACGGAGGGAGTATAACTTACTAGTAAATACTACTAATATATATAGTTGTGGACACTTGTGGTTGATTAATTGCTAATCGTGATCACTCACATGTATATATAACCATTCAAATTGTTGTTTAGTTGTCACGGCATTATATAAATAGGTTGTCACCTATCTACGTATCTAAATCCGGATTTCACGAATTAAGTTAATACTAATGACTTTTTTAAAGAAACACAAAACAAAAAATAATGTAGTAATTTGTTGACTTTGCAGCTAGATCTTTTAGTATTTTACAAATATTTTATAACAATATAATTGTGCATAACGTTGCATGTACGTAGCAATATTATGGCACATTATAATTATATCTAATGTAGCGTAATAATTAAGGGATGGTTTAAGTATTATAAGATGACCATTTCTAAATTGTAAATTTTTTTTTAGGTTTATGAACTTATATGACGTGTTATCCATGGTTTAAAATTTCAATGTAAAATTCATTTGCCGATTTAGAAGAATGCATCATTGATTGATTGCCATTTGCCAATAATTTAATCAGAGAAAATGTTTATATGTAAGTTACATTGGAGTCAACTCATTGCCGCAAAAGAAGAAAATAAAATTTAATACAAATGAAATGATGGTAATAATTTTTGTTACTATCCGTTTAATTGGATTTGTATTTAATAATGTTGAATCTGTGATGATGATGATGATAATGATAATAATAATAATAATAATAATAATAATAATAATAATAATAATAATAATAATAATAATAATAATAATAATAAACAAATGACATTCTTATTGCAATCTTAATCAAATGTACGGATTGAGTAATGAATTCTAATCAATTATATTTTGCAAAAGAGTGAAATTCATAAATAGTCCTTAAATTATTGAGATTACACACACGGTTCTTATTAGAAAAAAAATAATCAACCAACTCTAAGATTAAGATATAATCACATATAAGATCATTGTTAAAAAAAACTTTTGTGGATCAAAATACTCCAAAAACCTGTGAATTAATTTACTTTTTAAAGATTGATTACTTGATTTTTATTTTATGAGTAGTAAATATTTTAGTTTTTTTTTATATTTTAATTTTTTTTCTCAAAGTACATCAAATAATACTCCCTCCGTCCCAAGATAAGCGCACATTCCTTTTTGGGACGTCCCAAGATAAGTGACTCATTTCCTTTTTTAGTATTCTCTCTCTTACTTTTTCTCTCTACTTTATTAACACTCTTACTTTATTCACTTTCCACTTACTAACAAAATCTCATTTTCTTAAATTCTGTGCCGAAAAGTTTATGCTCACTCGGGACAGAGGGAGTATGGAGTACTAAGTATTTCTCCTCTATTTTATAGTTATACGTACATTATGTAACTAGTTATTTTTGCAAAATTCATTCAAATTTGATATTCAATAATTTACTTTAATCTACTATATAAAAATAATTAAATATAGTTTTAAAAGGGAAAAAAAAATGTAAGATTGTTATTTATACACAAAGTAAGGTTGTTATTCATAAATGGAACAGCGGTATCGTCCATGAATAAATATTTGTCTGCAAAGAAGTGTCTCGTTTATTACTTTTGTTAATTGACTTCACATTCCACTGACTTATCTATATTTTTAAAAAACTAATATAATATCTTTATTTTTATATTTTGTTCACCTTATTTTTCTTTAATGATTAGGAACAAGGTGATAGATGTACAATTTAATGATTATTAACTCTCTTTAAAAACTACCCCAATAATTGAAGTATAGAGCAATGAGAGAGAATTAGCCGGCGTGGAGCAGCGGCGCACGCGTGGAAACATCTTTCTCTTTCATTTGTGGGTGTGCGGCTCGTGGCTGGCTCCAATCAGTGGCGCGCCGATTTCGAGGAGCTTCGGTCTATTAAAACCACCAATTAAATTAATTTAAAGCAAACGCGGCATTAAATTCAGTCTAAATCTAAATTAATACTACTAATTGCTATATAAATGAGTATTTTTCTGATTAAAACTATTTTCGTTGCATAAGAAGTATCTAATTCATTTTAATTGTTTGGCCTAAAAAGGCTGTTTAGATTGACTATTTGCAGAATGAGTACCAATTAATAAATGTCATTTTCTAATTTAAACTTTACACTATGTAGGAGTTGAATTTTGTCACTACACAAATGTCATATATTACCTTTCATTTTCATGAAATATAGAGAGAGAGATATTTAAATAATTACATAATAATATGAAATTTTGAATGGCTTAAAACATATTATTCACAAGTCCTTTCAACTTTTCTTGAGACCATCTCTAACCGTACTCCATAAATGAGTTTTGGTGTAGAAATCTTCTCCAACAATACATTAAACTCAAACTCATTTTTTTTATGTTTTTTGTGAAATAACACCAAATATGGTGTTACTGCAAAAATTTCGTGAGACAAAACCCAAAAATGATGTAAATTTTGAATTTGGTGTAAATGGTTGGAGTATAACTACTTTTTAGTGTGACGTATATTTAAAAATAAGTTTAAATTTGGTGTAAATGATTGGAGATGGTCTGATTACCAAAAAGTTGACACACATCTTTATTTCAAGCACTCAAACAATTATTTTTTTTCTATTGCTTTATCTGCCTAATTTCTAACAAAAAATTATGAGTTCGATAATTATCTTTCTAACAACTGCACATCATTGCAAGAGACAAAAAACAATTGTTAAGACAAATGTATGGGTAACTATTGTCTCTATTTTATAACAATAAAATATTTCATAATGAAAGTTAGTTGAGTTTAGGTTTAGCACAACATCATAAAACCATAAAGTTCATCAACCAACTAGTAATTTGCAAAACATAGGTAGATAACTGCAATAATGTGTTTTTGACTTATTATTATAAAGGCAATACTTAAATCTCAACTAAAATCATTACTACAATTTTACATTCTGTAATGGTTATTAATTTTTTAGAGGCGAAAAATATCACACTGCCTGAAATTTAATCAAACAAATTGAATCTTTCGTTGAGCTCAAACTTATTTTTCATCATGATGATTCAAATAATCAATTTACATTATTATGTAAAAAAGCCTTAATTGTGTATAGACTATAGAGTAACAATAGTTAATTAGCACTACTATAATTTATAGATTTGATTTTCAGCTTTGTTTAGTTTATTAGTATAACTTAATTTAACTTCGATTTATTTTGATTTATGGTTTAAATGAAAAAATCAATTGTAGCATGACCCTTACGACACTTTTCAATTTCAACTCAAACTTTGAGAAATTGTTTAATTACAGTCAACAACAATATGCCAAATTTGTTAGTAATTTAATTTATTTCATTTTATTACAGATGCGTTTAATCAATACGCGCTCTGTCGGCCAGTCAACACTAAAATACAAGAGTAACGTCGAGTACTAACTAATTTTTGTGGAAAAACAATAACGAATTTTACTTAAAGAAATCGTCATCAATATTCAACTAATATGTAAGGAAATTGTAGGAGTTGATATTATCAATTAAATTCATGCATTATTCAAATGAATCTTCTTATAAAACTACATGAAGCAATAATATTTTTTCAAAAATTTCTTCCCATAAATAAACTAAATCAAATCTCAAGCAATAATCAAAATTTTATCAAAATTTTCAAGTTATAAAATAAGTTAAAGTAAAATTGAAGAATATAATTAATCAAACAAACCATAAATTATATTTAACCATAATAAATACTCCTAAAAAATGACAGAAAAGAAGCCACATGGCCTAGCTGGCCTTGAAGCAGATGGCTGTTACTTTCAAAATTCATGGCCTCAATTATAAAAGAAAAAGGAAACGAAAACGATTATCAAAGATATTTCATTTCCTTATTCTAATCAAGATACAATTATTTGAAAAAAATATTGTTACTGACTTTAAAGAATTTGGAATCTCTATGCAATGAGTATGTTTGAAGGCAACGGACCCACATGCCAATTTACTTGTGCTTCAGTTCAGAGCTGCAATTGATTGGTTTCCCCCAAAAAAAATTTGATCTTTTTCAGACAGTAATAATTAATTAGGTGATTTAAATGGGGGTTTCTCCCCTTCTCTAGATTTTGTTAAATGGGGTTTAAAGCTTGCGGTGTCGCATATGTCACAAAGGGCTGAGTTTTGGAATCTTCTGGTGGTTAAAGAAGTGGTTTTTGTGTCAGAGCAGCTCTGTTTCGTATTCTTTCTTGTTTTTGGAGGGGTTGACCTCAATTTGTTGTCTGATTCAATTCTTTTTTGTATCGGTATATATCCCAAGTGGGATTCAGATTTTGGGTCGGTTTCAATTGGGGGTGTGAAGTGTTTTGGGATGGAGACAAGAGTTATGAGAGAGAGAAGAAATCACCTATCTGGATTTTGCTGCATTGATTGCAGCTTTTGGTGAAATCTACAATTGGAGCCTTTTTCTTGAGTTTTTGAGCTCTCTGTGTTATTCTCTTTGTTCAGAGAGTTTAGAAGAAGATCTGTGTAATTAGCAAAGTTTAAGTTTTTTTGAGTTTGAAGAGATGGCTTGTATGAAGTTGGGATCCAAAACTGATGCATTTCGGCGGCAAGGGCAAGCCTGGTTTGTTTCTTCACTTATTAGTCCTCTTTTTATTTCTTATTTTTGAGTGTTGTCTCTGTCCAAAAATGAATGTTTTTCTTTGAATTCTTGATTGCCTCTGTGTCTGAATTAGGACTGAAGAAAATGAGCTGAGTTTTGTGTTTAGGCTTTTTTGTTTGTTTCTTCACCTAGTCCTCTCTTTTTTCTTTTTTAAGTGTTATCTCTGTCCAAAAATGACTGTTTTCCATGAATTCTTGATTGCCTCTGTGTCTGAATTAGGACTGAAGAAAATGAGCTGAGTTTTGTGTTTAGCCTTTTTTGTTTGATTCTTCACTTAGTCCTCTTTTTATTTCTTATTTTTGAGTGTTATCTCCATCCAAAAATGAATGTTTTCTATGAATTCTTGATTGCCTCTGTGTCTGAATTAGGACTGAAGAAAATGAGGTGAGTTTTGTGTTTAGGCTTTTTTGTTTGTTTCCACACTTAGTCCTCTCTTTTTTACTTCTTATTTTTAAGTGTTAAAATGACTGTTTTCCATGAATTCTTGATTGCCTCTGTGTCTGAATTAGGACTGAAGAAAATGAGCTGAGTTTTGTGTTTAGGCTTTTTTGTGTGGCTCTGAAAATAGACACTTGATTTCAGTTGCTGAGTTTGTTAAGTTTTTTTATATTTACATGGCTGAGAACTGAGAAGTGAGAACTATAATAGTATGTGTGAGATTTGGGAATTTTTGTGACAAGTTTTGCTGATTTCAGTTGCTGTGTTCCTCTTTTGTTTTGTTGTTTAAAATGTGAGTTATTTCTATTGACTTTCTGAATAGAAACTTCCAATTTAGGGTAATAGTTTGGTTCTGTAATCTCTGTCTCAGACAAAACCTTTGCTGATTACTTCTTTAGTACTGTTATGAATTTGGTATTGTATTATATTTTCAAATTCTCTGGAAAATATTGATACTGTGATAGTGCTTTGACATTAGCTTGATCTGATGTTAAATAGCAGATCTATGTTTGCATTAGCTTTTTGTGTAATTCCCGTGATCTCGCGTCTTCTTCAACGCGCCTAACAGTCGTTGCTTTTCTTTCGAGTTATACGGTGATTTGCTTCCTCACCTTTCTCCTTCTCGTTTGCTCGTAGGTTCTGCACGACTGGTCTCCCTAGTGATGTAGTTGTTGAAGTCGAGGAAATGTCGTTTCATCTTCACAAGGTATTCTCTATCGTCCTTGGTTCTTGTTGGTTGTATAGCACTTTGTTTCGTAGTGTTGATTCATCTATTTGATTTCTAATGTAAATTTGCAATTTAGCTTAAATTGTGAGGATGGATGTGAAGGAAACAATACCATTGTTCAAGAATTTGATATTTTTCAAACTTGTTGTTGTGTGATTGAGCATGAATTGATATAGTATGTTGTTGGCTGCCCCGTTGTAGTTTCCGTTGCTCTCAAGAAGCGGGGTCATGGAGAGGCTTATCGCAGAGGCATCCGAGGGAGAAGAAGGTTGTGTCGTCAAACTCACAGACGTTCCCGGTGGAGCAAAAACGTTTGAGCTCGTAGCTAAGTTCTGCTACGGGGTGAAACTCGAGCTCACTGCATCAAAAGTGGTGTACCTTCGGTGTGCTGCTGAGCATCTCGAAATGACTGAAGAGTATGGGGAGGGCAATCTTGTTTCTCAGACCGAGATCTTTCTCAATCAGACGGTTTTACGGAGCTGGAAGGACTCTTTGATAGCACTGCAGACGTGTGACGATGTGCTCTCTTATGCTGAACAGCTCCACATCCCGAAAAGATGCATCGACTCTTTGGCTGCGAAGGCGTGCACCGATCCTGCTCTGTTTGGGTGGCCTATGGTGGAGCGTGGTGGCCCGATGCAGAGCCCGGGAGGGAGCGTGTTGTGGAACGGGATAAGCACGGGTGCTCGGCCAAAACAGTCGAGTGAAGATTGGTGGTACGAGGACGTGTCGAATCTGAGCCTGCCTCTGTACAAAAGGTTGATTTCGGTGATGGAATCTCGGGGCGTGAAACAGGAGATAATTGCCGGATCTCTCGTTTGTTATGCGAGAAAATACCTACCGGGCCTAAACCGGCGCCAAGGTGGAGGTGAGTCAAGGGTGGTGTCGGCTGCCTTGCTCTCGGAAGAAGATCAGAAAGCTCTCCTCGAAGAGATCGATCGCTTGCTTCCCCTGCAGAAGGATCTTGTTCCGACAAAGTTCCTGTTCGGTCTTCTCAGAACGGCTAGATTTCTCCGAGCCGACGCCTCGTGCATATCGAACCTGGAGAAACGGATCGGGATGCAGCTCGATCAGGCGACGCTCGAGGATCTGCTTATGCCGAATGTCTCTTACACGATGGAGACCTTGTACGACGTGGACTGCGTTCAGCGGATTCTCGAGCATTTCTTGACCATGGATCAGGTGGTTGGTGATGCATCTCCTGGCTCAGTTGATGATGGCCAGTTGATGGAATCAGCATCACTAACACCTATCACCATGGTGGCCAAGTTAATCGACGGATACCTCGCCGAGGTCGCCCCTGACGTTAACCTGAAACACCCCAAGTTTCACTCGCTCGCCTCTATCGTGCCAGAGTACGCGCGGCCCTTGGACGACGGTCTTTATCGCGCTATCGACGTCTATCTCAAGGTAACTAGTATTTAATATAATTATATCTATTTGGTATTCGGTATACTGTATACGAAAATTAATTTATAACGTTATTGTACCAAAAATTCATTATTTTCGGTATTTTTTTGGATACGATAAGTGTGGTATAGCGGTAATCTTTTTTCCACCCCTAGTACAACCACTCATTGATTGATGAAAATTGCAACATTTCAACTAACTAGACTATTCATTCTCTCACATACAGTCTCACCCATGGTTGGCCGAGCCCGAGCGCGAGCAGCTGTGCCGGCTGATGGACTGCCAGAAGCTCTCGCTCGAAGCCTGCACCCACGCAGCCCAGAACGAGAGGCTGCCGCTGAGAGTAATAGTCCAAGTCCTCTTCTTCGAGCAGCTGCAGCTGAGAACCTCCATCGCGGGCTGTTTCCTCGTCTCTGAAAACCTCGACGGCTCGAGACAGCTGAGGAGCGGGCTGATGGGGGCGAACGAGGGGGGCTGGGCCACCGCGGTGAGGGAAAACCAAGTCCTGAAAGTCGGGATGGATAGCATGAGGATGAGGGTGTCCGAGCTCGAGAAGGAGTGCTCCAACATGAGGGAGGTGATCGACAAGTTAGGCAAGGTGAAGGTGTCGCCGGCATCTTCGAGCGCGTGGGGAAGCGTGTCGAAGAAGTTCGGGTTCCGGCTCAAGTCGCAAATGTGCAGTGCTCAGGAGGGATCTGTGAGCAAGCAGAATAATGGCAGCAAAAAGGTTGAAAAGGTTAGAGAGAAACAAGGGAAGGAGAAGAAGAAAATTGTGCTTTTGAATGAAAAGAACTAATTTCTTGATTTTGATTGGTTTCTAACATTGTTGTGTGTGATATTTGATGATTATTCTTGCCCCTTATTTCTTGTTCATTTGTAACTTAGGTAGAGTGGAAGTGTAATTGTGTGAACATATTTCTAATTTGTTTAGGTAAATCCTATTTTCTTTTCTCAAGCTACTAATTTTTGTGGACATATATCTTGTGCTTTTTTGTGTGGTTTGGTTATTTTTGGTCTAGTTATGGCTAATATAACCATTTGTCTTGATCTTGGAGTTTTATTTATCAATCAATGTTCAAGTTTTAACAGTCAAAAGGAAACCCTCGTTTTCTTAAATTTCGTGTTCGAAAGAAACTTTTTATTTATAGTAGAACGACGAAAGAACGACGAAATAAACTTTTTATTTATAGTGGAATGGAGAGAATATAATTTTTATAAAAGACAAATTCAAACAAACAAATCATGTAGTACCATCAAAGGTGACGTGAATGAAACGATTTTTATAGTGCTTGTTTTCAATTATGAGAGACAAATGAGAAAATCTCCTTCAAATATTAAGTCAAAAGTTAATTTAAATAATTTAGTAGTAGCACCTTTTATTCCACTTAGATTGAAAAATTGTCACACTTTCCTTATATATAGACTTATTAAGAGACCAAGTATGGTTTAAAAAAATATCAAACTGGAATTTTATATTTGTATCAATCCAAACGTGATTTGTACAACCATGGGGCTAACCAATTTCTTAATAAAAAAAAATTCAATTAAATTCGAGTTAGGTCGCTTGAAGTATGAATATTCCATTTTAATAATATTAAATAAGTCAACCTAGCCAGAGATGTGAATGTGATTTTGCAACTGCTTTATAAAAGTCCACAGCAATTATCCAATTATTTTCTGTCCATCTTCTATCATAAAATGATTAAATCATTATAAAGTAATCTTATACTATGATATAGACTAACGCCGCCATGTTTGAAAGGTAAAAAGAAACTAGAAACTGAAACCCAATAAAGCATCATTTAAAATATCTTCTAATAATTGTGTTAAAATGACAACCTCTTTTAAAGTGACACCGTGACATCACTTATACAGTAATATTATAAACGCTACACAGCAATATTATAAACGCTATACATAGATTGATGTGTAACGTTTATAATATTACTGTATAATATTATAGCGTGTTAGATATTATTGGCCAAGAAAAATTGTTGTATGGTGTACAATATATTGCTTCTTTATCAGAATTTTTTTTAATTTTTTTTGCCACGTGGCAGCTTATTATTCATCCACATGTATAAATGATTGGCTAAAAATTGTGGTATGGTGTGATTTTAAGAGTTGGTTCCATCCTAACACTCCCATATCTTCTACTTAATATACATATAAAATAAATATATGGATTCTCTTTATGATAAGGAAAAAAACTAAAATTATTTTTCTCAAATATTTCTTAATACATAAAATAAAAAATAGATATATATGTGAACACTCTTTAGAAATGGAAAGAGAAAAAGATTAAATTCTTCCAACTACTTACATATTCCAAAACATTTCATTTTCATTTTTCCACCCAAGAATTTAAAAGTGGAAAACTTTTAAACTGGTGAGCAATGTCCTAACCCAAACTACTCAAAAGTGAGAACTTTACTCAGTTTTTCCAATGTAAGTGGAATGCGTGCAATGGTTAGCTACTATTTTAATGATTAACAATATAAATGCATGAGTTGTTAATCTTAAAAAAAGAATGAGAAATGATTTTCTTTGTAATCCCTGGTCCCATCAATTGGTTTACATATGGTGGAATAAATAATGCATCTTAATCTCTATTTTCTAAAGAGTGTATTTACATCTATTTTCTATTTGTGTAATAGGATATGTTTTCAAAAACTTGGAGTTTTGATTTTTTTGTAATAAAAATCAGTATTTACTACTACCTCCGTTCATCAAATTTTGACACACTTTGACCTAACACGATTTTAAAAAATATATGGAAAGTGAGTTGAAAAAGTTGATGGGATGTGGATCCTACTTTTAAGGTATTAGTTTTATAATAAAATGTGAATACAAATGAGTTAGTGGAATATGGGGTCCACTACCAAAAATGGTAAAAAGTGAAGTGTGTCAAATTTTTAAGGACAGATTAAAATAGTAAACTGTGTCAAAATTTGGGGGACGAAGGTAGTACAATTTTTTTGTTTAGTTCCCTTTTTTATTGGAATGCTAACATTTCAAGAAATTAACCTTGATTTTTTAGAGTGATGCTAAACAAATGTAAATTATTTAGCTTGAATATCATTTTAAATTTAATAATTATATCATTATTTAATTTTTAATAAATTGTGCATTTTAATTAAATAAAAAATTAGTTTAATTAAAATTCATACTAATAAATCAATTAAAAAAATATAATATAAAAAGATACTAGGACTCATATACAAGGATGACAGATCGTGAGATAACTGTCTGATAAAATATGCATAAAAAGTTGAAGAAAATGACGATTTCAATGACATTGTTGTGTATGCTATCTAGTAAAAGAAAGAATAAAAACATTGAAACTCCAAAAAAACCATTTTCCTTAATTTTTTACAATTATAATTGATACAATAAACATAAGAGCGAGGGCAATTTGGTCTTTCAATAGCCGATGAGAATGCGGGCCGACGCAATCGCAACAGCACACATGATGAATATCCTATGCATGGGCCTTCGAAATTTCCCCTCGCATTTTTGGGACTAAATTCCAACCCTCAGATTCCGAATCTCAAGCAGAATCATTTCTCTCTCCTTGATTCTCAATTATCCACATTTACCTTTATTTATAGTATTTGTTTTTTCACTAAAAACCATATCATACTCTCATAAACATAATCAATTCTCACACTCAATTTTTGGCATCAAAATATTGAACGAGTATTCACTATTACACCTTTTCCTTATCTACTCCGACAAAATCGGCACTATTGTAACTAATTATCAATATTTTTAAATAAACCCACATTAATGGGAATTAACTATATATTAAAATATAAAGGTCAAAGCGATATATCCCGCCGAATTTTCTTTTCATTCCTATAAATAATATTATACTCCCAAAAATACAATATTATTATTCATATTTCGTCAAACCCTTCAAACTCCGCTCCCAAATTTTCCACACACACACACTCTACATCTCTACACTGCCGCGAAACAGGTTCGGTTCTCTTCTCTCTCTCTCTCTCTCTCTCAGCATTGATTTCATTGTTTTTGTTCGTATTTGAAGCGAGTTTGGATTTAAAAATTGATGTTTAGCTGTATGTATTGTGTGATTGAATCGAGGTAGCATTCAATTTTTCGTGATGCTGTCGTTGATTTCGATTGATTTGGATTGATTCAATAAACAATTGTTGAATTCTTCATCGATGTGTATTTGATCGTATAAAATATACGCGATGTAGATTTGTTGAAGTGTAGCTGTTAACGTTAAGCATCTTTCGCCGGTCACTTGACTTTTTCTCTGTCGCCGATTTTCCATATAAACAGAGTTTTTTTGAGTTTTTTGAGAGAGAGTGATACCTGCAATTCTGCTGGTTATTGTTCTAGCGTTGATTTGTTTTATAATCAGGTGCTTCATTACGATCAGATTCACGATTTAGTTTTGGATGATTCTGAAATCTACTTCACGTTTTCGTTGCTCGTAATGCTTGATTCGTTATTTGGGGATCTGTTTGGATTTTGGAATGCTCTGTTTTAACGCGATGATGAATTTGAATCAGTTTCGTCTTCAGATTGAAATTTCATAATCAATGAATCCGGTGATGGGAAGCATTTCGATTAATCTCAACGACGAATTGAAAATTTTTGCAGGTGACGGAAGGGAATATGGAAGGAGACGACAAATCGGACGGCGCGGTTTCGACGACGCGGCGGAGGCTGTGCACGTGCACGAAGGACGATTTTCTCCCTGAGGAATCGTTCCAGAGCTGGGGGAACTATGCGAGTGCATTGAGGCAGACTCCGGCGCGGCTGCTCGACCGGGTGACGTCGCGGTCGAGCTTGGAGGCGGAGCTGGAGGTCAAGGCTCGGAGCGGCGGACAGATGAAGAGGACGCTTACTGCGTGGGATTTGATGTGGTTCGGCATGGGCGCTGTCATCGGCGC
The DNA here is from genome assembly GCF_029641045.1 of Salvia hispanica. Taxonomy (NCBI): domain Eukaryota; kingdom Viridiplantae; phylum Streptophyta; class Magnoliopsida; order Lamiales; family Lamiaceae; genus Salvia; species Salvia hispanica. The sequence continues at coordinate 56,303,368 of NC_142695.1, forward strand.
CGGAATATTCGTCCTCACTGGGCAAGAGGCGCACATCCACGCCGGCCCTGCCGTCGTTCTGTCCTACGCCTTCTCCGGCCTCTCCGCCTTGCTTTCCGTCTTCTGCTACACCGAATTCGCCGTCGAAATTCCTGTTGCTGGTATACACTCATCACTTTAATTGCTTAATTTCAAATTTTTGGTCTAAACATGCTGTGATTTCTCGAAATTATACATTGTTTGATTCAATGAATTGCTAGTATGAAGCTAGTCTATAATCTGAAGAAGCTATTTTCCTGCAGTTTTGTTATTAATTGAAGTGTCAGAGATGATTAATTAGTAATTTTACTAATTTATGAATTTTGCAGGTGGATCATTTGCCTACTTGAGAGTGGAGCTCGGCGATTTCGTGGCATTCATAGCCGCCGGAAACATCCTACTCGAGTACATCATCGGCGGAGCAGCGGTGGCGCGTTCCTGGACGTCCTACTTCGCCACGCTCTGCAACCACCAACCCGAAGACTTCCGGTTCGAGGTAGACGGCTTAGCAAAGGACTTCAACCAGCTCGACCCCATCGCCGTCGGCATCATCATACTCGTCTGCATCATCGCCGTCATGAGCACAAAGGGCTCCTCCCGCCTCAACTACATCGCCTCCGTCGTCCACATCATCGTCATCGTCTTCATCATCATCGCCGGGCTCATCAAAGCCGACCCCAAGAACTACAGGGACTTCACACCCTACGGCGCCCGCGGCATCTTCAAGGCCTCGGCCGTCCTCTTCTTCGCCTACGTGGGCTTCGACGCGGTCTCCACCATGGCCGAGGAGACGAAGAACCCGGCCCGCGACATCCCCATCGGCCTCGTGGGATCGATGGTGCTCACCACCACCATATACTGCGTGCTCGCGGTCGTCCTCTGCCTCATGCAACCGTACAACGAGATCGACATCAACGCCCCCTTCTCGGTCGCGTTCAAGCAGGTCGGGTGGGGCTGGGCTCAGTACGTCGTGGCAGCCGGCGCGTTGAAGGGGATGACCTCGGTCCTCCTCGTCAGCGCGGTGGGGCAGGCTCGGTACCTCACGCACATAGCAAGGACACACATGATGCCGCCCTGGTTCGCCAAGGTTGATCCGAAGACAGGGACGCCGATCATCGCCACGGTCGCAATGCTCGCTGCCACGGCCGTGATAGCCTTCTTCACCGATCTTGAAGTCCTAGCAAACTTGCTCTCCATCGCGACGCTCTTCATCTTCATGCTGGTGGCTCTAGCCCTCATCGTGCGGAGGTACTACGTGAGCGGGGAGACGACGGAGGCGAACCGGAAGAAGCTAGTGGTGTACCTCACACTGATCCTGGCTTCCTCAACAGGGACGGCGGCGTATTGGGGGCTAAGCGAGCACGGGTGGATCGGGTACTGCGTCACCGTGCCTATATGGTTCCTGTCGAACTTGTTGCTATGGGCGACCGTGCCTCAGGCACGGTCGCCTAAGCTGTGGGGCGTGCCGCTGGTGCCGTGGATGCCGTCGACGTCTATAGCAATAAACATATTCTTGCTAGGATCCATTGATGGGAAGTCTTTCGTGAGGTTCATGGTGTGGACGTGTTTCCTGCTGGTGTACTACCTGCTGTTCGGGCTTCACGCGTCGTACGACACGGCCAAGATGTACGAATCGCAGGGGAAGGCGCTCCGGAGTGCGGAGGAGGGGACGGCCGGCGACGGCGGGACTCCTCCTTAGGCTAAATACTAAGTATATTTCCTCTGTTTTTATATTCGTTAGGATGTTATATGATTCAATTACAATTTCCTACTACTTATTTTACTTCAGATTTTATGGATTGTTGAATCTATCGAATGTATCCAAAGTCAATCGAAAAATTCAGTGGAATATAGAATCGTTCTCGTTTCTCCTTTGTTTCTCAATAATCTAATCTGTAATGCATGGAGTGATGGAACGCCCACATATTAGCTCTGTCCACGATTAGAAGTCTCGTTTTCTCATTTAGTCTGTCCACATATTAGCTCTGTCCGCGATTAGAAGTCTCGTTTTCTCATTTAGTTTGTCTGCAAATAGGAGTCTCGGTTCACTTTCACCATAAATAGAGTTTCACTTTCCACTAACTCATTTAGTCTGTCTGCGTATAGGAGTCTCGGTTCACTTTTACCATAAATGGAGTTTCACTTTCCACTAACTCATTCTTGTCACGTTTAATTAAAACTAATATGTATAAGTGGGACCCCCTGTTTTACTAATTATTTCCATCAACTTTTCTTCGCACTTCTTAAAACTCTGACGTCAAGAAATGAAACTTCTAATGGCGGATGGAGGGAGTGGTACCTAAAAGTTTTGTAAGAATTTTTGGACACATGATCTGAGATTCTGAAAGGGGTCAACATGTAATAAATGATGGGATCACATAAATAACTTAATGAGTTTCCAATTTTGCTGCTACCAATTTCAGATTTGACTGTTATAAGCATAATATAAAGTTACTGCCAACTCATATAAAATCAGTATCTTAACAAAATTAACCAAGGGACCACATAAAATATATCAATGAGTTTCCAATTTTGCTGCTACCAATTTGAAATTTGACTATTTATAACCGTATAAAGTCACTGCCAACTCATATAAAATCAGCATCTTAACAAAATTAACCAAACAAATAGACTCATATAAAATCAGTATCTTAACAAAATTAATCAAACATATAGACATGGGCGTTTGGCCCTCCTCACCTCTTCCCCTCCATTCTATATTTATTACAAATTTTAATGTATATATACTATACAAACTTTCATGTATATATATTAAACTATACCAAATGCCCATTCTCAAAAAATAATTTGCTCCTCATGTAATGAATTCCTGGCTACGCAGCATTAATTAGTTGAAAACTTGGAGTGATTAATCTATTGGTAATTTGGTATATAGCCAACATTGAAGTCCAATTCTACATCACTAATAAGATTTTCGCACTTTTGTAAAAAAAAAAGTTAATTATAAAGCTTAAGATCAGCCAAAGCTACAGAGATAACCGTCATTTGCATTACAAATTTAGTCTAATTTTAATCTGAGCCAAAATATTTTCAAAACTACTCTCTTCATTTTTGTTAATTTAGTATAAAGAAATTATATGTTAGTGTATATACCTTATGTGAAATCAAAGCTTGATTTTCAAAACTACTCTCTTCATTTTTGTTAATTTAGTATAAGAAATGATATGTTATATACCTTATGTGAAATCAAAGCTTGATTTTCAAAATTACTCTCTTCATTTTTGTTAATTTTTAATTTCATAAAATTCATAAAAATCAAAGCTTGATTTGTTATTTTATTAATTTATTTGAAATTATAGAGAAAACAAGCAAATCGAGCTTTAATTTTTATGAATTTTGTGAAATTAAAATTTTCAATAACATTTTTTAATGTATTAGAATCAAACTAAATATATAAATCGAAATGAACAACGCTAAACGTGAGTCAAACGAGACCACATAAGGAGCTTACACATAATATGTAACGTATTCCTCTCCCCAAATTTAAGCAAGTGATATTAAGTGAGTCAACATATCATCCATTACAAGAAAATGATATTTGAGTAAGTTAAGTGAGGAGTCTATAAAACAAAATTTTAAATAGTTGATTATTGCAAAAAGAAAATAACTAGCGCAGCATTTGCTATTTATTTCGTAATTAAAATAACAATAATTTCATTGCCCATAATTCTTCATTTTCCCCAATCCATGTTGAGGAAAGTAGCAAAGAAGAGATAGAAACCGCTCATTTTTCCTTTAACCAATAAGACAAACAAATGATAAATTATTATTGATTCTCTTGAATGAAATTATTATTGAATCTCTTGAACAAAAAATCAGATATGATCTCTATAACATATAAGGAAACTCGAAACAAAGTGAGTGATTCAGAGTTCTATAGCAATAGTTTCAACCTCAAATATCCAAATAGGTGGAATTTAGGAGCACTAAATATAAACAAAGATTTTAGCAACATACACATCCAACATTCCCAACTGTCAGATTTTACCTACAAATACATAAAACTCGAAAATCAGTTAAAAAAGAAGGCAGACTCTACAAATATTTTCAGTAGCTGTTAGGCTTAGGCTGAGCTAAAGCACTTTATTGCGCAGGAGACGGGCTTCGCTTTCTCTGCCTGTGACGAGCAGCATCGTTCAGAGTCACCCGCTCTCCATCAATACCAGTGCCAGGTTTTCATCTTGACACTATATATGGCATTAAGAATTTACAGTGTGTTCCATGTTTTAGTTATTCTTTTCTTGTTCTGTGGGTCCAGATGTGTCGTCGTCCTGTTCAACAGTTCGGTTCTCTTCAGCCGCTTGTGTGGAATGTGAAGGACTGGCAGCATAGTCTTTTGCATCATTAGGGCCAGTATCTGCAGGCTCATCGGTGGAGGCTGGGGAAGGAACCGTTTTGTCGCCGGGTTGGTCCTCTAATTCTACCTGCAGCTCGCCATTGGGTAAGGATGGGAGTTGGTCTGCATCAGATGTGTTTGCAGTATTTGATGGCATGGGGTTTTCAAAAGAATCGGAACTTTCCCTCCACTCGACCCACTCGGGTTTGTCGGAGGAACTCGTCTCACTTTCTCTGGAGCCCTCCAGCAATTTAGTAGGTACGTCATCAGCAACATTTGGTTTCTGCTCGGAAGGTTCAGATGCGGCAGTATCAGCTAAGTCCTCATCTTCCTCGACAACGACATCCCCAACACCAACATGGCCTTCGGTGTTGGGGGATGAAGAAGCAACAGGAGCAGCGCCGTGTTCATCAGCGATTCTTCCATCTTCAAATGCAAACCAATTTGAGTTTGTAAAGAGGGATCCACTGCAAACAAGATCACAAATCACAATGAGGCTGGCTATTTTGTTCAAGAAAAAAATTGATTTAATAAATCAACTTTCACTAATCTTTGAGCTTGTGGATACAAGAAATTAGAAGAACTATAAAGGTAAAAGTTAGAAATTTCATTTCCATTTTTACCTTTCCTGGTGATCATCACCCAACCTGAGTGAAGAAATGACAACTTCAGCAGATTCATCATCAAAGTAAACATCCTGAAAAAAGTTATCATAGTTAGATGATTAAAAAAAGATGAGATTTGACAGAGTTAAAAAGGATGAAAAGGACAGAAATATAAATTGTGGCGGTGCAAAAACTTGACACGGGTTTAAGTTTAAGATGGAGAGCGTAAATATCAAAGAAGCAGAACCAAAATTCGCAAGATATTAAATACCAATAAATTTTCTCATCCAACCCATCACTAAATGCAATCAATAATTAAGTCATAATGCTCAGTCATGTTCATACCTCATCATCCCGTTCCACAGAACCATGAGCCTGCAAAAAAGCAAACATATAAACTATTCAGTCAATGGTACAAAGGCCACTTATTAGCCTTTTTGGGCCTCTATTAACTTTTATTATCTAGAAGAAAAATTGAAAACCAGAGCAGTAGCAGTTAAATAAAAAACAAACCTCCTCGGTATCATCATTACTGTATATCCCATATCGGAAGGCCTGGCTCAAGTTATTCGCCAATGCCGCAACATCATAATCCCTATCTTGGTAATCATCATCATCACTATCTCTATTCTGATCCAGGAGTGTAGTGGGCCTCCTGCATATTCAGAATAATGTCGTGTCCAGAATGAGTTTGGAATTTAGTTAAATACACTATGCAATTTCAGAACACCTGGGCCAAAGGAATAATGCTGAAACATGAACATGATAATAGAGAGAACTAGAATCGGATACAAGGGTGCATGTGCATATATGCAACGCCCTCTGAGCATGCAACAACTCAGTTTCTCGTGCATAGTCTATATAGCTAATGCTACATGCAGAGGAGACCATATTTATGAACACTAACCCGCATGCCCACTGTGAGACATTCTCCACAGCGTTGCGCTTAAGCAGGACATTTGTTTGCCAATCAACCCAATCACTATTTCCCTGCCAATTAAAAGGTAACAAAAAACTTTCTTTAAAAATATACCAGAAACTCAATAGCATTGATGCCTTAGCAAGATTCAAAATATACTGAAACATTGGCATTATCAGTCTACTAGCAGCACCTCATAAGGGTACAAACAATGCTAATTTGTTAAGATATATGGGTAACAGGGAAAAAAGGATCAAAGAAATAAAGAACAAAGGCATTTTAAAATTAGTTATTCATAACAGTATATCTGTTATATAGCTTTAAGCCAACAGATAACAATGTCGCCTTTAGTTGATGATGATCATGAACCAAGAGAGGAGCGGTGTTTGAAGGCAGTTGCAAAAACTAACAGAAAAATGCAATAAAAGACATCAAATAAAGATTGAACAAACCTGTAGAAATGTCTGTATGTCACTGTTGCTATCCCCCAATTGCACAAGCTTGTTAGCAATACGGGTTAGGTGACCAATATTCCCTACCCTGGGTGGTGTTCTTCCCTCCGCGGATACAGTAGGCTGCAAAATACATTACTATAGTTCAGTATTTAAGAATGATTTGATTCTTTACCCCACATCATACAAAGCCAAAACAATTGTGATGAAAAGAATAAGAGCAAGTGATAGAAGCAACTACAAGTTTAAACTGCAGTATCAAATAATTACCTTGCTCGAATCAACAGTTAAAGTGAAGTTTCTTTCAACTTCAAGAATCCTCCCAACAAGATTGCATTCGTGAAGCAGATGTTCCAAAAACTGAGGGTTCTTACTCTCAATGCAAGATAGTATGATGTGTTCCACATTAGAATGCAAGAAATTATTGTATGGATACCTAAAAAATAGTAAAATCAAAATTCTCAATAGAGACTACAGAGTTACTAGTATGAGACGGAAATGGGTAAATAACGTACTCGAAAAACAATTTTAGAATATGCTTCACAGCACCCAGGCGAATTAATTCCTTTTCTGCAACTTCATTGCTGACAGCGACCAAGACTGAGATGAACTCAATAATCTACAAGACCCAATCATTGTTCAAAATAAGATTTTGGTTCAGCTGTATTGATTAATTCACTTATTAAGACATAATGTTGGAAAGACATGAAAAAATGAAATAACATAGAGATGCAGCCAAGTGAAGTTATATAGGTAATGCACAAGAGATTTGCAGTTATTAGTTGGATACAGAACATTCTTGAAGAATAAACATCTGACAACAAACACTCCTTGAGCAACAAAAGATGTACCTTCAAACGATGCTTTCCTAGAGGGGGTTGCAATTTTCCGTAAGTAGTAAGCAAGACACGCTCTTCCCATGAAATATCCAAAAGCTTGAGCAAATCACCTGCCAAACAAATCAGTAGAGTTATCAAGCCAGTCTCTAATGAAGATTTGCATCACGCTTTTCACAAAAATCTCCTGAGAAACGTATTTGAACAGACAAAATAAACTAAGAGCCATGCATTTGCATTGTAATTTTGTAGTGAATCCATAATGGTTTAGAGAAAGAAAAGGCTGAATGGAAGCTTCAACTTTGTTAGCACAAGCAATCAAATCCAAGAACTAACCTAGTCCATCTAGCATGCTTCTGACAGTCTCAGGGCTAGCAGTAGTTCCTGATCCTTGTGTCATTTGACGGGTATACATGTAATATGTTCCTGAAGTTAACCTCTTGGAGTCTAGCAACGATATACAGACAGACAACAAGTTAACCAAAACAGATTTTGGGCGCGAGTCTTCCAGAGCATGCCGGAACAGTCTTTCAATGAAACTGTGACAACAACCAGTCCAAACCAAGATAAGAAAACAATTTGATGTGGTTTCTAAGAACAAAAATAGGTAGACAAATGGACCTCGGGCTGGAGATTTTTGAAGCTAGTCCTGGTGGAGCATAACGAGTGATTGCACAAAGTGTTTCAGCTGCATTAGCATGTACTTCGGGGGAATCCTGCAAACCAAAATAGCACACACATCAAAAGCTCTGTGAAGCAGATCAGTCAAATTCTTGGGGATGGCCGGAAAAAAAAGAAACATGAAGAAGTAGGCTTCATTTGTCAAAATGCAATTACTCAACTTACCCCCACCGCAGTAGACGGAAGAAAAAAAGTTATAGAACAAAATTCTACCAAACATAAACAGTCATACATACAAGATTGTAATGAATATATACAAACCGTGTGTAAATGCTGTAAATGAAGAGCTTTTGCTCCACAGTAATAAAGGATAAATGAGCAAAATAGGCACGACTCCCAAACAGCTATACAACCTCAACAATCAGAAAAGGAATCTCCAACCATGCCACAGTCCACACACCCTAAATAACCAGACTCTGGGGTAAAGAAGACAACACTGTCAAGTCAGGGTACACATGCTTACTGCAACTTACAGATGAACTAAATTTGTCAACAATCATTTCCAGCACATTCATATCTTCCAACCACTGCATAGAGTCCGCACAATTGGTGTAAATATGTTCATCCGCGCCGATTAGACGTATTAAAACCTGTTCAACAAAAAAAAACCTATTAGTATTTTTAAACAAATATGCTTAGTAAAAGAGAGGCCTGGGTGAGGATCAGGGTTTGGAGGAAAGGATTAACAGCATACCTCCATTATAGATGTAATCCCAATTAGGTCAACCAGCCTTTTAATGATATCCTGATGAGCCTGTAAAAACGTTAATAAGCTTCTCAGTAAATACCATATAGTACAAGGCAGTAAGTAGGCTGATGAATTATCCCTCTAAGAGGAACTTAAATTCCTGCATATTACATTAAACCAAAGAGTAATGGATTCTACACTTATTTAGAATAAATAACTGAGAATTACAAATCATGAATATAAACCCTGGAATGACTGAAACAAGATGGTAAATGGTAATGCAGGAAAACGTACAGTGCCACCTGCTAAACTGTTCAAAACTTAAAAGTTATGCATTTAGGAAGGAAGTTCTCTAAAAACATGAAATCTCAGTAGCACTTCTCTTAGAGATCAAGTAAATAGACTGTACAATATAGAATTATTTCCATCTCCGTTGCTATGCATCATGTTGTGACAATAACAACGGCTTAAATTACGCGGTTTTATGTTCATAAATACTTATATTTGTCTTTCAAGTTTCAACGATGAACATAATAAGCACTGCTTATCAGCCTACAACCATAGCAGATATACAAATACAGTTGGACTCACTTGTATGTAGTTCATTAAAGGAGTTGTCTTTCGCACCAAGAGGCACACAACAACCTGGAACATCAAAGATCAAGGATCAAATACACCAGCCAGAAATGAACAAAATACCTATATGCAATATATTTAGTCATTTGTACATAAAGTATAAACCATACCTTGCTGAAATAACCAGCCAACAAAGTGCTATGGGAACGCTCAGGTTCCAAAAAGGAAAACAGCAGATCCACTAACTGTGAACCAAATGCAGGAGGTAACTAGTTTAGTCCCATATAAATAAGGTTTAAGCTTTTAGATAGACCAGATGAGATAACGGGAAATGAAAAAAGAAGAAAAGATAGCATTACAAATTCCAACCTCATCATCCTCTATCAAGGCCTTAAGAATTATATCGACCTCACAAGTGAAAATCTCACAAGCTACAAAAGGAAGCCTGTGGGGAGACAGAAGAAAAATTACATAAGTCAAATTAATTTGAATGCCCTATACATCTTTATTGCAAATATTTGGTATGCAGTTAATTGTAAACAAAATACACCTAGAACATCTAAGACACATGCTTACTTGAATATTCGTTCTTTTTCGGCACCTTCTGGTGGTTCTTCCACGATGTATTGAACCAGTTTTTTTACATTAGCTCTTTCCCGTAAACTGCAAGAAATTTTGGCTGTTAACTAAAGGTGCAAAATCAAAGAAAATGATGTTTAATCCTATTATTACCAAAAAAGTAATAACAGGGACATTTTAACAAGAAAATATAGCTCCCATGATTATAGCAGAGAAGGAAAACAGTTCATTTTCAGCGATCAATCAAGAACCCATGAAGATCGATTACTACACAAACTACTTAGCTGATTATCATACTGTCCTTTGCATCTCATCTTAATTCAACCTATACAGCAAATTCTATTTATGCCCAATTACTGTGTCAAACCTTACATAAGAATACTCTCATGTGATGATGTACTTCAAAAAGAAAAAACATAAGATATGCTCAGTTATGAACACCAGAATATCCCACTCCATTCTACACAATATAATGATTAGAAAACACAACAAATGTTGGAATATAGAGGAAAGCAAAGGAAACTTGATCTCACAAATTAATGAGACGGCCATTAAGAGCTTTGCATTCCTGAATGATTTCATCCTCGTCCAATAGCTCCTCCAGTGTAAAATCATCTTTGTCCAATATGGTCTCCACCTAATATCAACACAGTCAGAACTTAGAAACAATAAATATTCCATACGTGCAATCAAGTAATGCATGCTTTTATCGGGGTTTGCATGTCGTAATAAAAGAATACCATTACCAATTCTGACCATAAAGCCCAGCACGGTATCCACAACAATTTGTACAACTATACGAATATAAGCTAAAGGCTTGCAGTCAAAGTCTGAGAACGGTAAATAAAAAGGGAAATATCTTCCCAGATCATCCTTCCACCATTAAACGGAAAAATAACATATTTTGCATAACCCGTAGAAAGCATGCAGCTTCTCATTTCTGCGCTGGAAAATACGAAAAAGTGTCTCTTGTTTACCTAAGCCGTCGAATTTGATTATGCAGCATCCCGTCCTATGGTTATAAGTAACATTATTTTCAATTTGAATTACTTTTTTCTCCACTCCAGTCAATGTCAAGAAAAATCTACAATAATGAATCTTGGACAGTTTATTTGTGAAAAAATGAATCACTTCTATTCTTGGAGCTGAGGTATTTGAAGAATGGATTTTCGGTCCCTTTTGTCCATTGATTAGGGCAACATCTTTTCATGTCGAAGACACGGGTCAATTCCCATTGTTCAAAAGCAGACTACAAAGATCACTCAACTAGCGCCATCGTCCTCATTTCCTATTTCCAACTTTGAGTAACGTGTAGCTATTTTTCTCAAGCAAATATGGTTTAAATCCGACGAGCATGGAATTCGCTGTCTAGCCTACTCAAAATAGAGAACCTATAATACAAATACAGCTGGAAGGACTTTAGGAACCCGACAGCACGAATACACAGTGGCACCAAGTGTGGCACTCCACTAGGCCGATGTTACGTCCCATTGGATGAATTGCACGCAAGATTAAGTTTGACGAATAGGATCCCCTCCGATCAATAAGACTCCACCACGGCACACTAGCCAAATAGATATGAAATCATGCAAGACTCCAAAGTTAGACTCTCCCCCAATTAAAGAACCCCTTCTCGACCCAACAAACCTCAACAGCAATACAATAAACGCACAACGATATCCAACTTCCAAGTAACAAAATGCCAACAGGATTGGATCCAACAAACAGAAGAAACTACCCAACAAACAACACAAGTAACATCTCTTCGAATAAATAAGATCACGGGAACTCACTGCGGAAGCAGTGGAGAGACCAGCCATTCGCCAGAACATGTTGAATCCCCAAAGTGCAGCGATCGAATTGCAGACTCCTGCTCAGATCTGTCCACTCAAAAACCCTAGCTCACACGCCCAGCGCCCCCTTAATTCAACAAAATCCCTGCAATTCCAACACAAATTAGTCACAACTCACAAACTTGTTGATGATTCACGGCACTAACACCCGCGGATTCCTGAATTGGATTCAATTTCACTCACGCGTAGAGATAGCTATATTACCTGCGAGTGTGTGTGGGAGAAAGAGTGAATTTTTTTCGGAATTTGCAGAAGAAATGTATCAATAAACCTACCGATCAAAGCGGAAACAAATATCCGTTGCTCAAGTTTTGATTTTTCTATGTGATTATCATTGACACATGTATATTTATTATTTGACTTATATCATATGTATCATCAATATTTAATTATTGCAATTAGTTAACCTAAATATGGTACCAGACTATTTTATTTCGTTTGGCAATTTATGGTAGTAGTAATTGTTCTGTATACTCAATTTTATGTCTAATTCATGATTATATTTTATGCCACACTTTGGTGTACATTAATTATACCATAGTAAGATAAAAGAAATATCTTCTTATAAGATATTAATATGAAAAATATGACTGAAAAAGGTTAATGTCATATGAATCTCCCTTTTGCATATTAACTTTATAATGAAATACTCCATCCATCACATTAAATATGCAAAGTTTGTGAATCGGCACGAGTTTTTACGTAGTGTTGTTTTGTGGGTTAATGAAGAAAAGTAAGGTAAGAGAGATGAAAAAATAGAGATAGTAATATTTCTATTTTAAGAAGACAAACTAAAAAAGAAAACGTTGCATTTCTAATAGGATAGAGGAAGTATAAAACATGGAGTAGTATTTATCATATTATAATCAAATGAAATGAGACATGTAATTACGAACATCCCAAAAATGAGTATTGAATGCAAACAAATGGAGTAGTTTTCAAGAAAATGAAATGAGTAGACTTATACAACTACTTTTGTAAGGAACTTTTCTCAACTTCGCGCAAATGAAATGAGACATGTAATGACGCACATCTCAAAATAGCAAAATAAGACATTTAATGGTAAACCGTAGACGGAGAGCGCATTAGTTTTCGAGGAACTAAAGAGCACATTATACAACCACTTTTATAGTAAGTTTGGACAACACTGAAGAAGCAGCTAACAATAATTCTTTCAAGGATTACCACAGCACAATTTATACACAAAGTGGCAAGAGTTGAAGAAATAATGAATTCTAAGAGCAACAGTGTGAAGTGGATTTAGAGCAGAAGAAGATAGGAGGGGGAAATCATTTCTAGCTGTCCTTGGGCAACTCCAGGTCCGGTCTTTGATCGAGAGCTTCGATTTCTGAGGTATCAGGAAAAGCATCCGGATAGGTTCCAGCAATCTTGTTCTTAAGGCTCCTACAAACAACATCCGAATAAACGCGCATTAGCTTTCATAGAAATGTGGCAAAAAAGACTCCCACGTAATGAATGTAACAATGATAAGGATCATTCGGGCAGAGTTTAACGAACTCATTACTATGACGAAACCGTTTTCCAGATAGATCGTTCCAGTCATTTTAGCATAAACACTAGTGTAGCTTACTTGGTAGGTGTTATTGAAGAAGACTACTATGGTCTATGCAGCTCCTAAATACGGAGTATATGCTCAATCGAAGAAAGCTTCAGTCGTGTTGTTCGTTTGTTCAAATAAACCGCGCTTGGCCTAATACCCTCTTCACCACACAGGATCATTTGCTTGAATTAAGTGCTCAAGGAAAAATCACATTGATATGTTAACCAAACAAGCGAAGGATGCTACTCGACTTCTCTGCCATTTTTGACAACAAACACGGAATTCTGTCGTGCCATTAATCTAATCCATATTGCTAAGGAAGTGTAGCTTCTACGAACATCGGAAAACATCTCATATCCATATGGATTTCCTAGCCCTATTTGAGTTCTATGTTTGTGGAAGGCTAATCACAGGGAGCTAACAATTTTTTGCAGCTGAAGATCACAAGGTTCAATCTGGCATTAATATGCCATCATCAAACATCTCTACACATTTCATAGGCTCAATTATCATCATCACAAGCATAAATTTCATCAACTCTTCTTAATTTCTCAAAATACTTCCACTCATCCAAAAAAAACAAGCTCTGGATACATTCATTTGTACATCTAAACAAAATAAAGCATCGTAAATTGGGGGAATTGAAAGGTAAAGTCGAAAAAACGTAGAATTTGACACACCTGAGCTTCTGAAAGATGTAATCCAGGTCCGATTTCATGGACCGCAAGAGGCGCGTGTTCTTCGCAAAATCAGCGTGCACTTCCATGAAGCAATTCTCCGAGTACTCGTTGAAGTGAGACAGCACTGCATTGCTGTCTTGCAATCTCCCCAATCTGCGTATTCAGCTCTTCGAATCACTAAATTCGGTGAAATTGTGATCGAATAACCAATTGACAAAAAATATGTTTCTATACATGAGATTTTGCGCTTGTTTGATCGAATCCAAATCTCGCGAATCAGTCAGGGTTCTGAATTCTCTCGAAATTTCGCTGGATGCTGATTCCATCGACTCCTTCACCTTTTCTGAATCCGCCATTTTCACTTCTTTTCCTTCTTCCTTGCTAATTTTGGGGATGAAAATTGAAATTAGCGGGCTTGAAGTTGGGCCGTATGATGTAACGGGCTTGAAGTTGGGCCTTGGGATGAATTAACGGGCTTGAAGTTGGGCAGTATGATGAATTAACGGGCTTGAAGTTGGGCCATAATCACAGATCTGTAAATAGAGTAAATGGGCCTTTAATATTTGGGTTTTTATAAAGATTTTAATTCTCCATGTGAAAAATGTTTTTGCATTTCCATTTCTTGATCTATATAGCAAGAGAGCCTTAATATGATAAATAAACTAATCAACCAATACAAATGCATAATCGTGTCATCTAAAAAATTAACGTATGGATCTTATGGATGTCTAAGAACATTATGCAGCGGCGGATTTCCCGGCAGACGTCCGACCGGCGTGCCGGATGTCCATCCGCTCGGGATGTCTTTGGAGATGTCCGCCATTGTGAAGTGGGATGTCCTTATCAGGGGCGGAGCCGCATGATCTCCAAGTGGGGCATTTGCGCCCTCTCAAACTTTTACATGTAGTATATTTTCTTCGATAAATTTGCAACTTTATTCATATGTCTTTATAAATGCCCCTCTCAATAACTCTAATTTTTCTATGTACTATAATTTTGCCCCTTCTAAGGATAATTTCTGGCTCCGCCCTTGGTCCTTATGACGTGGTAGTGTAGTGGGGGAGGTCCTTATGACGTGGCAGGAGGTGTTTTTGGGATGTCCGCCAGACATCCGTTGCATTGTGGATGCTCCAAGTAAGATATTTCAATATAATTTTAAATATATAATTCAATTACATACATATAAATTTGATTGGATCTAAATCTATATTGTGCAGGATTGGAAATTGTACAACAAGGTATAAGACTCATATCTCATTGTTTGTTCATCATACTAGAAAAAAAAAAAAAAAACTAATCTATATCACTGAAAAAAATTATATGCCTCAAGAAATAATGATGATGGCAGTCTATGAAAAATGGGACAAATATTTAGTTGTCAATATGTAAAGATGAGACACAAGTACGAAAGGTAAAAGCCTCATCATCCAATTTCAAAATTAATATGAATACAAATGAATAACACATGTTTCAATATTTTTATGAATAAATATCATACTATATATAAAATTTATTGCAACCCACA
The DNA here is from genome assembly GCF_029641045.1 of Salvia hispanica. Lineage (NCBI taxonomy): Eukaryota > Viridiplantae > Streptophyta > Magnoliopsida > Lamiales > Lamiaceae > Salvia > Salvia hispanica. Next base: position 56,318,698 of record NC_142695.1, read on the forward strand.
TTACAAATTACATTAGGCCCAGCTAGAAAAAAGGCTAATGTAAGCAAATTATTTTAACTTTTCCAAAAAGTAAATAATGATTGTATTTCTGCAATATATAGCCATGGAGAAAAGCAAAGTAGCCAAAAATTCAACCCATCCCACACCCAAAAATTTATTTCAGATTTTGCTGTCACAAGAAACCACAGAAAATTAATGCATCAATAGTAGGTCAACAATGATCTTTTAAGTAACAGTGCCAATTCAATGATTTCAGAGAGAGATCACTTTGTAATTTTAAAAAATTATGGGGGGGGGTTATGCAATTATCCAGAAATGCTTATTGCATATTCTAAGCAACCGTACCATGAAAAGAGGGTTCAAGTGCACGCTCGTCTGAACAATTTTTGAAAGACTCAGAATTTTTTTGTGATATGGACAAACCTAAAGGTGTGAGGGATGGTCATTTTCTCATGATATGAAAAAATTACTATGAAGTTTGGTTAAATTAAATTGTGATGGTCACTTACCTTTCAACCTTGAATGTCCAAAAAATTTTAAGTAAAAGATGTTAAAACAAATACTTAAAAACACATAACAACTCGAAACACACAAAGGCTGAAACAACTCGAAATAGAAATGATTCAAGTCGAAACACACAAAGACTGTAACAACTCGAAATAGAAATGATTCAAGTATAATGGAATGAAGAGAATATTTTAAAATACACAAAAATGCGTAAAAAGTTACTTTATAAATGTAAATTTGAATTTGTGTATAACTCAAATGTACATATTTTATTTATTACTGTTGTGTAGTTGCTTGCATCTCTCATACACAAGTATGAGGCCTTGGGAGATGGACTTTTGGGAGCCAGTGGGTTAAGTCTCCCCTTAACAGGCCACTACATATCCTGATTGAACCTTGTCGGGTCGAAGTGTGGGGACGGTCAAGACGACGGAATCGCCTTTTTTGCTGTAATTAATATATCTCATATTTGATTTGTGAAATTATCACATTATGGCTAAATAGATTGTTCCATGCCAAAAGTAAAATTAGTGAGTCTCGTGTGTTTTGGTATTAGGTGGTTAGAGTGACACTTCACACTTTTATTTGGTTAGGATGATTTGATACATCTATCACATTAAATGTTACACGTAAATTTGTTCCCATTTATGTATAGTGAGAGAGGGAGAGGGAGAGAGAGGGGTGGCCATTGGCAGCAAGCTTTAACAGTGGCTCGATTTTCAAACGCAGCAAAAGGAAAGTCCGCCAATTAAGTCCAAGAGTGAGTTAAGTTGCCATGCCATCAATGTTCATCACATGAATGTCATACTCATCGTATCATGCCATGCATGTATATGCATACTCAAATTAAAACATAGGAGTAGTACTATAGTGCGTCCGTCCCGAGTGGCATGAAATCGTTCATCCTTGATTAAATGGTCAGTAAATCTATCTATGTCTGTGGGTGTGGAAGAAGTCTTAAATATTGAAACCACCCTTCAAGAGATACTTACAAATCAATACGACTGTTGGATATGGATCAGACTTAAATCTTTGGATCAGTTGTTCAACCCTTTAAAATGCCTGCAAATTAGCCCAGTGAATCGTCACTAGGTTAGCCGGTGGATCTCCTTAGTCTAACAACTAAAAAAATTAAAACATGTTTTAGCAAATTATCAAAAAAATCATTAAATTTAATTAAAAATATGGTCAATAGAAACTTTAAAATGATTAAAAAGTTTAAAATGATCAATTATATCATATATTTGACATTTTTTTCTTTAATTGACTAATGGCAAAAATTTTCGGCATATCCATAACTGAATTTATCAATGTAGCATGTACCTGTGAAAAAAATGTTTTTACTTTAGCACACACAATAACATTTCATAAATCCTCGCAGTCAATAAGAAATACTTCCTCTGTGACTTTGTCCACAAACAATAGTTTCATTTTGGTCCGTCCGCAAATTAATTCACTTTTATTTTTGATGTTTTTTTATTGTTTCAAGTGAGACATACTCCCTCCGTCCGTGAAATGTTATCCAGTTTTTTCATTTCAGTCCGTCCGTGAAATGTTGTCCACTTTATTTTTTTTTTCTTTCCATTTTTGGTAAATGAACACTACTTTCACAACCAACTTATTATACTCACATTCTATTATAAAACCAATATATAACGTGAGACCTATATTCCACTAACTTTTTCTTCACATTTCTTAAAATTCGTGTCGAGTCAAACTTAGACAACATTTTACGGACAAATGAATTACTATAATTATCTTAAACTTCAATACTTGGTTATAAGTATTTTTATAATCCATTAGTACTTTATTTATTTTTAAATTAGTACATTAATATTTGGAGGGAGGAGAATAGTTGGAGGAAAATAGGGGTGAATTAAGGTTAAAGAGTGGAATTAACAGAGATTGAGAGGGTTTGAAAAGACGTTGATGGACGTGGGAGTGCAGAACTGTTAATTAACAAATCAGACAAAAGTTATGGGCTTTTTAGGTATTTGATCCCAAACAAAAAATGTCCAAATGGGGACCGATGTGAAGAGATATTATTCTGTTGGTGGTTCACACACAGTGGAGGTGCAGAGATGACTTCACGAGACATTGTTTATTAGGTGTGTGGAGCCAATCCATGCATTTGACCTTGACTCCTTATTCCTTTTTTCCACTACCTTTTGCTTTCAATTTCTTTTGAATTTCAACATCACACATTTCAATTTGCTCCCAACCAAATCATCACTTATTTCTATTAGCACCCACCGATATCATTCCTGCAGATTTCGCGTCACATCCTTCCTTCAATTTATTACTAATAATAATAATTTTTTTATATTTTACTCCCTCCGTCCCGGATAATTCGGATCACTCTGACCGGGCACGGGTTTTAAGAATTGTAATGAAAAGTAGGTTGAAAATATTAGTGGAATGTGGGTCCTATATTTATATATTAGTTTTATAATAAAATGTGTGTAGGAATGAGTTAGTGGAATATGGGGTCCACTACCAAAAATGGTAAAAGTAAAGTGGGACAAATTATGTGGGACGGACCGAAATGGAAAACTGGGACGAATTATCTGGGACGGAGGAAGTACCATTTTTGTTATTCCACCAATACAACTCTATTTATCTTTTACTTCCTCCGTCCGCGAATAAGTGTCCCATTTTTTTTATACAAGTTTTAAGAAATGTTAAGAAAAGTGGACGGAAGAAAGTTAGTGGAATATGAGTCTCATTTGTAATATTAGTTTTAAATGATATGTGAGTGGAATGTGGGGTCTCTTACCAATTATGGTAATTATGAATCGGGGCTCCTATTCGCAGACGAAGGGAGTGTCAATTTTGGTAATGAATCCCACATTCCACAAATTTTATCTCATTCATATTTCACTATAAAACTAAAGTAGGACCCACCTTATACTAACTTTTTCTCACCATTTCTATTACATTTCTACCTTTTCTCATCCATTTTCCGTTACATTTCTAATAACTCGTGTCTAGTCAAATGTGAACTTATAATGGACGGAGCAGGGAGTAGTATTATTGAGACAAGGATCACTCTTGATCCTCCAATTTGTAGTCATGGAAATCTATCAAGAGTCACAAAGTTTAAATTCAACCAATAGAGTTACAAACAAATGTTAGCTATTAACCAAAAATATTTTCATTCATAAACTACACCTAGATTCGAGCATGTTATCAGCTGCTATATTTGGTAATAAAAAGATTTAAAAAGAGGATTAAAAAGTAGATTGCTTCCATATATAACAAAATAGTAGGCATCTCATAAGTTCATAATCCCTCTCAAACATTATGTCATATGCATAAGTTCTGGCAAAATCAAAGAGGTACAAATAACTTAAGCAGCTGATGTCATATCTTAGTAGGAGTTTTTACTCTATTTCTTTACACAAAAGACCAGTTCATGAACATGAAAGCAAGGCAGTGATTGGCGTCGTCGTCGTTGAGGACCTTCCACGCGACGGCTTGCTCATACGAGACCGGCCTTCCCATGCTCGAGACGCAGACTCCGGCTGGCAGATAGGCGAATCCCTAAACAAGAACGACGAATGATGAGTAAAGCTTAGCTGTTACGTCACAAGGGAGAAGCTAGTCGGTGAGTGAAAGCTGTACCTGCTGCATGATCTTGGAGAACTCCGAGAGGAGAATCTTTCGGCCTGCTTCGTCTAGAATCTTCTCCAGCATTATGTCTTGAAGGGCGACCAGGGTCGTCTCCAGCATGTCGAGCCCTGCCTGGTTTGCGAATGTGAAAACTGCGGACGCCTGCAATAGGTAGCCTGTGTTTATGAACAAAATAGAGAAAATGCAAGAATTTTAAAACATAGATAAAGAAAACAGACTAACATTCATCTTAACAGAGCAGCACATTATCGCATCGCTGTGGTGCCAAAGTTGTTTAAGAACGGCATCGCCTGCTGGTGAGTCAGCCTGAAGGAGTTCTGCCCCAGTGTGCATACTGTGAAATAAGTTGGGAGGAATATCAACGACAAAGTCTATAATACCACAACTTAGCAAGTTTAAACAAAAAAAAAACAGCTCGTTCCTCGTGGATCTAGTGAAAAATATACCTATAGCTCCTGCATATCCACTGTGCTAATGTCACAGCCTCTGGTGAGCCAGGAAAAGGCTTTGGTACCATATGTGAGCTCAGTTGAGACGGGGCTATGGCCATAGCAACTCTTTGAACTGAGGCAACAATACTTCGTACATACTGACGGGCCATGGCAGCAACACTCTCTTGGTAGTGATTTTCAAAAGTGAACTGGAACGCAATGGTTAGAACAGACCTAAGGTTCTGATTGCTTGTATCAGCTTCACCACCCGCACGAGCTCCACCATGTCCTACCTCGAGGGCTGAAGCCAAGTCCAGTGTTCGAGTTGCTGCAGGACCATCCTGTATCATAACAGAATAATAAGTACGTATAGCGAGTTTGCAGAATTTCAACACGTAATTGACAGAGAGAAGCTAGGCAAGGAGTAGCACCCAACTGATTTAGGTTCCAATGGAATGACACGGAAACCAGATGGCAGCAAAGGTGCATCATCACCAAATGATTCATCTATCGGTGCGAAAACAAGCTGAGCACAAGCCCCGGTTGTTGTCTCATCAATCCCACTGCATAACTGCATGGACATAAGGGTTCATTCACAATATGAACATCATAGTCAACATAATGAAGGAAATCACATCTACGAAACTGTTTTCCTATTGCCAGACCTGTAACAGGTACATATCTCTCGACATAGCTATGTCTTCTGGGGAGAATGCATGACCCTCCAAACGAACAACTTCCAGAAACTACAATTTGAAACCAATTATTCTACAATTTGCCATTGAAAGACAAAATCGAATGGTGCATGAATGAATGTGTTCATAAAGGGTACCTCTTCGTGTTCCACTGTCTGTGCCAGAGGTAAAATGACTTGACTACTAGGAAATCCACCCGGCTTAGAACAAGGAACTGCATAAGGACTAGCTTTAAGAGAAGCAGCTGAGTAAACATCAACGCCATAATCAGCCCACTCCGAACGATGCTCCCTCAGGAAGCGAACAAGCAAAGCAGGGGGCACATTCTGCAATGAATATAATTTAGAGATGCTATTGAATTCGAAACTATCAATCAAGAGTGTAATAATAAGCTATATAACAGAGATTAGAGGCCGTGAAGACAGTGGAAAGGAAAAGCTGATGACATTTACATCATTTCTTTGTCAAGAAAACAATTTACAAAAAAGTAACCTGGAGAAGCATAGATGCTCGTGCACAGAGGACTCCTCCAAATGTTGGGAGCATTGACAAATTGTTATACTGAGAACCAAGAAATTTGTTCGGGGACGTGTTAACAGCAATGGTTACATCTTCCACCCCATCGCTGCTCATTATCGACCAGCCATCATCAACAAATCCATTGACAGCATCATTGAACCCCCTAAAGATTGTGGAAATGCACGAGTAAGGTAATCATTTTATAATTATTGACAATTTTTTAAGGTAAACATAAGATACTAACGGAAGTCATTACTCACCTGCACAACCTTTGACTTAGGGCCCTGAGAACAGCAGGTTGGCGGCCACCTGAGTACTGGACCTCCCCATTCGTTTCTTGAGCTATTTGTCTTATGTGACGCAAAGCCTAAGCATACAGAATGATTAATTGCTACATAATTGAAGACATGGACCTATAAAGACACAAAGATGCATGGCAGATAACACTCACAGCCATAGTCATCTTCTGCGCTAGGATTTTGGATGATTCGTAAAGAGGCCTCAAAACTTCGGGAACACTGCCAGCCTGTTACAAAATAAGACCCACGATATGTGACATAAGTAAAATGATGACCATCAAACATATAACTAGTTGAAGGGCATTGGAAAAGCTGAACGAAAGACCCCTAAACATTTGTTGGTAAGTTCTTACATCAAAGTCAATGTGATCAACAATGTGGATAATTGATCCGCCACCCTCACAAGGTCGGATCAGGTACCCACTAGGTAGCATTTCAGCTCTGGCAAAGCAAGTAGCAGGAGGCCCAGCTGGACCACCAGTGGATGATGTTAATGACCTCTCACAAATCTGCAACATATAAGGTTATGCTGTCAATTATCATGATACTCATCTTCCTTTGATGTTCAGCAAAAAGTATTTGATACGAATGAAATTACGGAAAATAGTTGAGTACTAGGATCATTTACCACTAGACTTCCATCTTCCAAGCTAGTGATATATCTTAGCGTCCAAAAGTCACGAGCAGATGCCAACGTTGTTGGTGCATATACCTATACAACAAAGTGGGTTTTTAAACATTTTTGGAGTTGTAAGATATATAAATTGCCTAAGGCCTAGAAGAACAACACACAGACTTCCATCACAGCAATTGTACCTGCATATATACAAGCTCTATAGTCCCTCCGTTTCCTGTGGGAATTGCACTTGCTACATCAAGGCAACGACAGTCACGGAACCAAGAGAGACGATCTTTGAGAATTTCGGCAACCTGCAAAGGAAAGTTAGTCAAAGTTGAATTTCAAATGGGGTAAAAACATGCCACAGATGATGGACGGGGTGAGGAAAGTTTGATTACTACCTTCGTGGGTTCAAGACTCACGAGGCCACAGGCTCGTGCTGCTACCCCACTACAATTGCGAGAAACAGCGACAATGCCAATAGAATCCGGACCAGGCTGTCCACATCATATACAGAAGACATGTTACAACCTAGAGCTGAGAATAGATAGAAGACAAAACTAGGCAATAAGAATCTTTACCTTCATCCCAATCATCTGTACCCAGTCGACAGCAGTTCCAGTAGCCTTACCAAGGAACTCTGCCAGGGTCTCCTCAGCAATTGCGAGAAGACTATCACAAAATAAATTAAACAAAATGATAAAGAAGCCACATCAATTCAAACTTACTGGACTACCAACACATATGCAAGCTAAAACATTCGAATTACTAAGGCAGCAGTAAGGCAATTTACCCAGCTGGGCTATTAGCATCCCTCTGAGGATGCTGAGGAGTTGGGTTTTGCTGTTGTTGCTGACCACTCATAACCACCGAGTCACAGCTAGTATCGGTGGTCGAGCTAACCTGTGAGAACACAAGTAGCATACGTTTTAAGTAATGAAAGTCAACTTGTTAGATCAAATTATAGCAATGTAGCATGAACAAACAAAATAAATTACAAACTTACAGTGTACAGCTGCTGACGCATGTAACCATTTTCATAAACCAGATGCGAGACCTGCTTCTGAAGGCGGTCGTTCTCTTCCATCAGCAGCTTGTTCATGGCAGTCAGCTTCCTATTAACAGTCTGGAGACGAGATGATTCTTTCCTCTGTTTCTCCCGGCATCTATTACACATAGAACAAAGCAGTTGTTCATTGTGTAATGCAACTAAAGCTAGATTGCAAACAGGAATAAAAGAGAGGCTAATAATGAATGCAAAGAGTAAAAGGACATATAATCTGATTGGTAGAGTTTATTCATAAATGTATCATAAATAATCGACAAAACAAGTCTTTATTCATAAATGTATCATAAATAATCGACAAAACAGTCAGACAGGACTAATACAAAACAACCCTGGGTACTCCATCTACTGAAAATTTATATAAGAACGAACATTTACAGTCTCACTATACTAATTAGTAAATTTAGAATAAGTGCCCTCGAAAACCTAAAACAGTTAATGTTGAAAAGTTGTAGGAAAAAAATAAAAGCAAAAATCTTAAAAGTAAACTTTTTAATGATGACAACCAACTGGAAAACTTAGTAATGTTCAACCCCGGAGAAAGATCTGATGGGCATTAATTGTATACAGAGTGAATTAAGATCTACAAGGAAAGGGACAGGAAATGAAGATAAAGCAACTAATAGCATGACTGTCAAAATGATGAATGCCCATCTGAAGCATATTGACTGAGATCTCAACAAATGGCACAAGAAATTGAATTTCACCTCCAAATTCAATTAATGAAAAGATTAGAATGAGCCCTCACTTTTTTCTAATTAACCATGTACAGAATACTTAGATAATTAAAAACCTTCATTTTTGGACAAGAATTGAGCTAAAAGTAAGGGCTGGAAAAGCTACGAATTCCCATCCCTATTCTAAATATGAAAATTTGAGAACAGAAGAGCAAACATGAGATGCAAAAATAACTAACAACACTGTCAATTTGTTCAGCAAGCAGTGCTCGAGAATGAAAAAAGGAAGAATCTTTTTTTTTTAGAAAAAGAACTGTACAAACAAAAACTTGAAGAGGATAAACAAACAACAACTAAATTCACTCAAGAACTTCCCCAATCCTTTAAAAAAAACACTCCAAACTCATGTCCCAACAGCAGCCTTGAGAGAAACACATGTGTACCTGCGGTTCTGAAACCAGACTTTGATTTGTTTAGGCTCAATGTTGGAAAGAATGGGGCATTCCCTAATGAGCTGCTGCCTCCTCAAAGAGCTAGGCTTGGGGCACTCAGCGTAGACCCTCTCGAGCGCATCAACTTGCTCCGGCGTGTACCTCACATACTTGCTTGCATCCATTTGCTGCTGCTGCTTGCTGCTGCCGCTGCCGCTGCTGTTACTGTCCCTGTGCATAGAGAGCGCCATTCCACAAGAAAGACTGAATCTTTACTCGTTGGGAGAGGAGAAACGGCGGTTTAGATGGCTGCATGAACAGGCAGGCTCTCTTCACACAGAGAGCCTACTCTCCCACTCATCAATCAAGATTGTAGCTTGTTGCTTTCTTCCTTCTTCTTCTCCTCTTTTGTGTAGTAGAGAGAGATTGTATTATCTTTCCTGGTGTTGAGGATATAGAGATATAGAGGAGAGGAGAGCAGGAGAAGGACTGGTGTTGAGGTAGTGTTGTTTATTGGAACAGAGGTCCCCCTGGTTTTTATCTCAAGACCCCAATCTCGAGAAATTCATAGAAAGCGAAATGTGGAGAGAGAGAGAGTACTATATACAGTGAGATAAGAGAGAGGGTGGATAAAGCCCTTGCACCAACCCACAGAAAAGAGAAACTGAGGGTAGACAAAATCAAAATTGAATAGCATCACAAACTAAATCAAATTTGAAAAGCTGGTTGAGTAATTTCATCAAACACGTTGAATGCAATTAGGCAAAGGTGAGGTGCGTATAATGATTTGGTATTTCGGAGCTGGTATTGAAATTGGGAAGTGGAGAAATGTGTACAAAGATGGAAGGATTAAAGAAACAGAAAACAGTGAAAAGATTGAAGAGAGTAAATGGAAGGCAGAAGGGATGCCTTTATTGGAAGCAGACTGGCAGGCCCAATTTTAGACAAATAGAGATTCTAGCTGTTGAGCCTGTAGCTTCATCTCTTGGGGAAAATATTAATTGGAAAAAAAATGTGTACAGTCTCTCTCTCTCTCTACCTTCATTTTGTATGGTGAGGATGAATGTGGGGCATGTGATGGATGATGCATGCATGGATGTGGTATGGTGCATCATGCATTGGTCATGGTAGTATATTTTGTGAAATTTTAATGTGATAAATGAGAATTAATACTACTCCTTCTGTCCCATTTTCGGAGTTTCGTTTGAATTTAGCACAGATTTTAAGACATGTAAAAAAAATTGTTGAAAATAGATAGTAGAATGCGGATCCTATTTTTATATATAATTTTATAATAAAATGATAGGGAAAAAGATTAGTGAAATATGAATCTATTACTATTTATGGAATATTCTAACCGAAATTGCTAAAGTAGGATATCCATAAATGGTCAATTGAAACTCTTAAAACAGAACGGATGGTGTAAGTACTATGTTCAAAATGAAATACTCCTATATGAAAAAGAGAATAGGACATCTATTTTTGAGATGGATGACGCATTAGTTAGTGTTCGATTTGGATTTGAATTATTAATAAGATTGTCGTGAATATTATAGATAATTAATATTTTACTTTATAACAATACCTTGTGAAAGTAATAGTGATTTATAAATTTTGGTCTTACTTCATTACCAAAATTAATCTCGAAGGATATCAGCATCATTTAATATATGGCTAATCTCTGGGATAAATTAATTTTAATCGACTATAGTGTTTATATTTGACGAATGATAGATTGTAACTCCCTTCAATTGAACATTTAATATTATATAATATTGTTTTTTCTCTTTTGTGACAATGAGTAAGGTGATATAGAAATTGGATTATCGGATCATATAGAGGACAGTGGTCTTATTTTCACTTTTTCTTAAATAAATATTCGAGTTTAACTCGAACTTTATGTTTGAACTTTAAGTAATTATAACGTTGATAAAAATAAAATACATCATATTTTTGGATTAAAAGTTGCTTTGGAGCACTTCTAATTGCTTCCCAAACACGCATGGTCTTCGCCTCTTCGGCCTAAAGTTAATGTGATGTAATTCTACGCGTTCTTAGATATTGAGCTTAACGCGGTCTTATTTTCACTTTTTTGTTAAATAAAATATTGAGCTTAACTCGAACTTTATGTTTGAACTTTAAGTTTTATAACGTTGGTAAAGATGAAATACGTCATATTTTTGGATTAAAAGTTGCTTTGGAGCACTTCAAACTGCTTCCCAAACACGCATGGTCTTTGCCTCTTCGGCCTAAAGTCAATGTAATGTAATTCTATGCATTCTTAGATATTGAGCTTAACGCGGTCTTTTTCACTTTTTTGTTAAAATATTGAGCTTAACTCGAACTTTATGTTTGGACTTTAAGTTTTATAACGTTGGTAAAGATAAAATACGTCATATTTTTGGATTAAAAGTTGCTTTGGAGCACTTCTAACTGCTTCCCAAACACGCATGGTCTTCGCCTCTTCGGCCTAAAGTTAATGTGATGTAATTCTACGCGTTCTTAGATATTAAGCTTAACACGGTCTTATTTTCACTTTTTTTTTAATTAAATATTCAGCTTAACTCGAACTTTATGTTTGATTTTTAGTTTTATAATGCTGGTAAAGATAAAATACGTTATATTTTTGGATTAAAAGTTGTTTTGGAGCACTTCTAACTGCTTCCCAAACACGCATGCATGGTCTTTGTCTGTGATGTAATTCTACGCGTTCTTAGATATTGAGCTTAACGCGGTCTTATTTTCACTTTTTTCTTCATTAAATATTGAGCTCAACTCGAACTTTATGTTTTGACTTTAAGTTTTATTATGTTGGTAAAGATAAAATACGTCATATTTTTTGGATTAAAAGTTGCTTTGGAGCACTTCTAATTGCTTCCCAAACACGCAAAGTCTTCGCCTCTTTGGCCTAAAGTTAATGTGATGTAATTCTACGCGTTCTTAGATATTGAGCTCAACGCGGTCTTATTTTCACTTTTTTCTTAATTAAATATTGAGCTTAACTCGAACTTTATGTTTGGACTTTAAGTTTTATAATGCTGGTAAAGATAAAATACGTCACATTTTTTGGATTAAAAGTTGCTTTGGAGCACTTCTAATTGCTTCCCAAACACGCAGAGTCTTCGCCTCTTTGGCCTAAAGTTAATGTGATGTAATTCTACGCGTTCTTAGATATTGAGCTCAACGCGGTCTTATTTCCACTTTTTTCTTAATTAAATATTGAGCTTAACTCGAATTTTATGTTTGGACTTTAAGTTTTATAATGCTGGTAAAGATAAAATACGTCATATTTTTGGATTAAAAGTTGCTTTGGAGCACTTCTAACTGCTTCACAAACACGCATGGTCTTCGCCTCTTCGGCCTAAAGTTAATGTGATTTAATTCTACGCGTTCTTAGATATTGGTATATATCAATATCAAGTTTTTTAATAATTATAATAAAATAACATACTTATTTCAAATAATGTCAAAAGCGAATTAAACAATCTATATGTCAAATGTTCAAAGTAATTATTAAATTTTAATTTATCCTGTTGTACTACTTGTACTAAACAAAAATCATGCAAAGGTCAAATAAAACATGTTTCACATAAAATTGTATGAAGCTAACATCATTGTAAAATGGGTCAATATCCAAATCCATATACATATTCAATAACACGTTTAAAGTTATAACAATCAATAAAACTGCAAATATGCTATTAAAACATAGATTTTGATGAACTTTTTTGTACTACATCTTATACTAAACCGGTGTGACAATATATTATATGATGACACAATCTAATAAACAAGGAAATACCCATTGCTGTCCAAGCATGCTTTCATAAACATGATATCATTATAACGTTTTCATGCACTAACTTTAGCTGGAATTGGGTCCCACAAATCACTAAATATTGTATAAACATTGAAATTAATTACCTTAATTAAATTCTCCTAATTACAAGTATTCTCATTGGTTGATTCCTCCTATAAGATTCATGACATATGCTTTAGAGTGCCCCTACAAAATTGGAATATATATGAGTAGTTATTAACTTATTATTGACGAGTGTGCTAGATTCAAGCATACTCGATATAAATTAAATTATGTTAGCATAAAATTATATAAGTACCTTGTTAATTATATGTATGTATTTTAAACTAATTTATTTTAATATGGCTACACATTGACAATTTGTTCATGATGAAGACGAGGGCCATGAAGCTTTTCACAAGAGTTGGATGGCAAATGGTTTTAAAAAATTGAAAAAGGTATAAGTGATTAATTGTAGAAAAAAATTCATAAAAGTTGGGGCCAATTGTTATTCTAATAATATTAGTAGTAAATAATAAACCCATGCATGTCACTAGATCGGCCCTACTTATTCGAAAGAGATTTTATTTTATTGTAGTTTAATGAAAATTAGCTTTGTGATATTAAATGTTAGCCAGATAAAACTATTTTTTAAACATTTGAGGGATAAATATTTTATTATTATTGATTAATATGACAAAATAGCATTATTTCGAGGTTATTTTTAATTAATCACTTGTTACTTGCAATGATTATACTACTAAGGCTACGTTGGTAGCTTCGGCATTTCGATTGTTATTCAACTAAAAATAATACTAGTATTCAGTAATAAGCAAAATTAGGAAAAAAGGCACGATTTCATGAATTATACTAGTACTAGTTCATTATTTACCTTATTATTATGAAATTTTAGTACCCCTACTTATTTATCTAAAAACATTTACTCCATCCGTCTCATTTCAAGTGATTGAGTGTTTTTACGTACGTGTTTTAGAAAAATGATAATAAATAGTTAAAGTGGGGAGAAAGTAAAGTAAGTAAGAGAATAATGTAGATACGACTATCTTCTATACATATTATTTTCTCTCTTACACTATTTTCTATCTATTTTAACTATTTATATCATCTATGCAAAACAACAGCAAAAACAAAATCAATCACTTGAGCTGGGACGAAGATAATATCTTTTAAAATTAGTGGAATTATCGACACAGTTAATTACTAAAATAATAAATCAAAGTCAAATAAACTTATGGGCAACATATGTCATTCAATTTTACAACACACGTTATTATTTAAAAAATAATATCATCATTTATATATAAACCTAAATAACGAGCCACTTAAAATCGTGTGGAATGATGTGATTTAGAAGGCTTGAAGATGACACCCCTTTTTACCATGTATGATTAAATTAGAAAGCTTGATTAACACCTTAAATAAAAGCAGTGATCATTACACCCTTCATCCTGACTATATAGGCTGATTCAAATTTTCACCACAAATAAGTAAAATTATTGTAAAATAAAATTATACTATGATAAGCTTCCTAATAAATAAATGCATGGGAGTATTAATAAATGAGTTCAAACATTACTTTATGAAACAAACCTATAATTTCACTCAATTTTTTTATAGTATGTATTTAAATCTTGGGATGAGGGAGCAATTGAATTTTGAATTCAACAATCAAAATAATCAAAAAGATTAATTGTTTGGCTATTTTAGTTTTCATAGTGAAAGTCGACAGCCAACCACCATACATATTTGTAATACTTGAAAATGTTTCCACTACATATGGATTTACATTGTGCCTTCACTCAAAAGAATCCTAAAAGGTAAGAAAAGCAATTGACATTTACATTTTTCACTAGGTTGACATTTTGAATAAAGTGCTTTGCATTTTCAAAAGCATCCAAAGTAATTGTGGGACTAACTAAAACAGTGCTTTGCCGTCACTAATATTCATTGCCATATTATCATTTTATAGTAATTTTTATTTATGCAAATTGATTTATATGATGGATAATGAACTACTAGACCCATAATCTTTTGTAAAAATTTAATTACTAGGAAGTAGTACTATTTTATTATTAAGTACAAAATAATATAAAAAATTGTGGATTTATACAGCAATGAAATATAATGTTAATTACTCGATATCATGTGTATATACATATAATATTGTTTGTTCACTCACTCTCACTTTTATAATGATTAATGAAGCAATGGAATGCAGTCGATCCATTTTAAAAGTTAAAAGAAAACTAAAAATATGAAAATTGGGAATGCAATTTGTATATTCTTGTCCCCTTATCTAGCAAAGTTCATGATTAATGTGAACACTCAAATCTCTGCTCTTACAATGTGTATGCATTATATATTTAATCAAATAAAGATATCACATCAAAGAAAACTAATTATGATTTTCACGTTTGATGTTATAAAATTATGATTTTAATTTGATTCGATTTTGTGAATCATGGTATCATAAAGTATTATTCAGTAATTATAGTATTTTCAAGATTCATATTTTACAAATAACAGAGAGCAAATATCAATAATTGTCTCTCTAAGCCGGATTTAGTACTCCCTTGATAAAATTACATTTTTTTTTTGTCGCATAATCATATAATAATTGCACATTTGATTCAGAAAATAAATAAATACTTCGTGCATGATTATGTTTGATAAAATTAAAATTTGTGCCATGAACAATATCCATTTTATTACTTGTTACAAATTGGTGAAAGATTTTACACCTTATTTATTTTATAATTTGAATAAACATGCGTTGAAGGTATGACTTGTTTGTTTTATTTTATATATTTAATTTAATTTTAATATCTCAAAAATCAACATTGATATATTGATAAATTACAAAAAATTAAACATAATCTATTATTTTATATTTATTTGAAATTGCAGAGAATATGACTAATCAAGTTTTGGTTTTATATAATTTGTAGTATCACAGGGGAGCATTAGGGCGCTTCCTTAATTAGACTGCTAACGTACATCCAACCACGTGCTGCCATGTGGCACGAAAAATGCAATATTGTATATATAAAAATGCAATACACATTTGTGAAGTTGTTCATGCATTTCCGCAGATTGCATTTTAGTTATAGGAAAATTGCATTTTTTATTGTTAAGTTTTGCATTTTCACATAAATTTGCATTTTATTTTGTTAAGTTTTGCATTTTCACATATATAAATGCAATCCGTATAGATATAAAATGCAAATTAAACAGTCAATATCGAAAATGCAAAACTCAACAATAAAAAATGCAATCTGCATATAACAAAAATGCAGTCTGTCGAAATTCAATTATAACTTTTACAAATGCATATTGCATTTTTCTGTATATAATATTGCATTTTTCGTGCCACGTGGCAGCACGTGATTGAATATACGTTAGCAGTTTAAAATTAGTTAGCATATTAGTACATCCCTCGTATCATATATACAGATAATAAAACAAAATAAAATAATTTTAGCTTGGAGCATTCCTCTTATTTTAATTATTATCTTTATAAAATATATTTTAATCAGAATTTAATTTAAAGAAGAAATATATTAGGGGTGTGGGGCAGAAAAGGCCCACATATGGGCCCGGCCCACTTGTTGATGTTCCCACATCCCAATCCCCTTGCGTGATCTTGTAAAATTAAAGCCAAAAGTGCTACTCGCTTGTGCTCTCCTTTTTCTCATGCACTAAAAGCGTGTTTGTTTGTGCGTTTCTCTCTCTCTCTCTGTCTCACCTTTCTCCATCTTTCTTAAAATTTCCATGACTTTGCTTCCCTTTTACATCTCTCTCTCTCTCTCTCTCACACACACACACTAATACAAATTAGATTTCATGGAAGGACAGAGGAGAGAGAGTGGGGCCCAAGTTTTTGAAATAATAGAAGTTGTAAAGGAGAAGAGGAAAACAAAAGAAAAAGATGAAAAACTTTAGGATATTAATAATAATAGCAGAAAATCATGGTATAATACTTTGCCATCATTATGAGTGATACCAAAGATTAGGAATTTTATTTGTCAACCTTCTAATAAATGGAACAAAAAGTAGCCCAATATTATGGTTGAGAGTGACTCTTCAAGTTACCAATCCATCCAACATTCTAGTGCCAAACTTTTATTTTTATTTTTCAAAATTCACATTTTTAAATTTTTTGGAGGGTTGGGTGGGGAGGAAATCTTTTCTATCTTGTACAATTATGACAACAATTTTAATTTTAGTTTATCTGGCTAATGGATGTTTTGCCATTTGTTTTGTGATTGTTGTATGAAGCTTTATAGTATTTGGTTTGAAATTAATGTAAGACCATAGTGGTTAGATGTTTGATGTCCATTTGCTTTTATTTTATTGTTTATATAGTGATTTTAGAGATATATTTACTTGTTGTGATTCACTAATTTTGTTATTTTTTATACTTGTTATTTTTTTGACATCATTTATATTTTGCCATCATATTTTTTTAATTCGAACATATTTTAGAGCATAAAAAAAAATCCAATACGAGATGCCGAGTGGTAGCCGGTAGGGATCCTAGATTTCATTGTATTATTTTCTTTTTACATAGGGATAGACATAGAAAAACAATATTGAGTAAGTATATAAAAGTAAACGAATGTAAAATTTATTTGTAAAGAGAAAATTGGTTGCCCTAGTCCCTAGATCTTCTAAATATGTTTCTGTCATGATAATTGTTTGTTGTTAGGGAGAAAGAAGAGCAAAATTAATAAGGTGTATTACATAAATAATTTTAAAAGTCAAATATTTACTTAATTATAATACATATACAACCAAGAAAATAATTGGGACCTCTAATGTCAATACATACCGCATAAATAGGAATATAATGAAATTATCCCAACAAACAAAATTTGAGGTCAAGTACAACAATCACACGTAGGATAAAAAAGATTGTATTTTATGATTATTGGAATGAAGAGGACAAGATTGCATGTTTAAATGAGACAAAATCCAAGAACTACAACATGGGAATTTAGGCAAACTAGAAATGATTCAAGAGAAGAAAAATTATAGATAACATATTATTATAATAAAAAACAAAAGTGGAGTAATTGTGGCTGTGTTGAAAATTTTGAAAGAGGTAGCCTATCTATACCCTTTGAATTTGGTTTGATTGAGAGATAATTTGTATATCATGTTTGTTCGAATAAGACATGCAACACACTATCATTATCTATCACACTTTGGTCAACAACTCAAAATCAAAACTGATCATAAAATACAATAAATCTCACCCAAAAACTTATGACGCAGAATTAGTAGTTGACACGTTACTTCACTAGTTTCTTTCAATAAATAGGAAAAATATCGATTTATTAATGAATAGGTATACATCGAAATTAGTTTGATTTATAACATTATTGGGCTTAGCTAAGCCCATTTTAGGAAATATTTATAGCCCAAATACGAAATTAATGGTGGCAGAGCCCGTGATTCGTTGAGGCCCAAATCTGACACGAATCCGATGCAAATTGCTAAACAGATGCTCCCTCCGTCTTCGATTAGAAGTTTCATTATATTATTTTAGTTGTCTACGATAAAATATCACATTTTATTAATAGTATGAGAGAAACTGTCCACTTTCACACATACTCCAATACAAAATTACTACTACTAGTGTAATGAGCAAGTACAACGTGAAGCGCTGCACTTATAAAAGATAGAATGAGAGTAATTTATTGTAAACGATTGAAATAACAAAATGAGATTTTTAATTGTAGACGGATGAAGCATTTGATTAGCAATTTGCATCGGATTCGCATCAAAGTTGGGCCTCAAAAAATCACGCGCTCCATTGTTAACGACTTTTAATTGCGGACGAAGTGAGTTTGAAAGAACACACACACATTTGGTTTTGTTGTTGTTTACCTTATTCCATACACTTGAATGCAATGTGGTCGCTGTCTTTATTGAATGGGAGTAGGGAGATTATGATTTGATGAAGAAAAAAGAATGTGAAAAATGAAATCTTGGAAACTAATTCGTATATTTGAGAGATTTTAATTGGTGTGACGAAGAGAATATACATTGTGTTGATGAAGATGCATTTGTGTGTGGATTGGATTTAGGTTCCTACCTTAAATAAAACACAGAAAACATCAACCTGAAATTCACACTCTGCTGGAAAATGCTTCCTACAAAAACCTATGACTGAATGTACACAAACGAGACTACTGACTATGAACCATCTTAATGAATCTGCCAAACTCACACGAGACAGTTTCGACTGCGCTACTTTTGTTTCGATCCGTCTAACTTCCATCTTCAAGGGGCATCCTTTTCGCTGTTGAGGTTGATGTTGTCGTGGTATCTCTCGCTCGATCCCACGTCCTTCTTCTTCTGGCTGTCGTTCTTTTTCTGGAATCGACCCCCGTTCCCCCGAGCTCGCCTCAGCGCGTGCAAGTGTCGCGACTCATGCAAATACGGCTGCACGGATTCATCAATTATGAACAATGCCTCATGTGAATGCAATGATGATGCATCTCATTAATACCTTTCGAGACTTGGCAAGTTTATGTTCTGACTCGGCCTTTGCACGGGACTGGCGACGACGCAAGATGCCGTGATATTGTTTTGCATTGACAAAGACTGGCTCCTCAACTGCTTCTGATGGCAATGGCACACCAGCTTGCTGGATTCCCATCAATTGTAGATGCACCTGAATTAATTGAGATTTAGAGCAGTCCGAAACTTCTATTAGGACGAGGAGACAAGCATAACGAGTAAAGTACCATAGGCTGAGCAGGATAGGGTTGCGCTGGGTAAGGCTGGGTTTCGTAAGGAGCAAATATACTCCTGTAGTACGGGTCGGGATACGGGTAAGCTGCTTGGGCCTGCAAGTATTAGGAAATCCGAATTATATACTGAATCCGTATTCATCAATCATCAGCCATCAGCCATCAAGCCAACCTAAAATGACATCTAAGGATGATTCCAAGGTGATTATACGGTTATATTCTACACGAGGATGATACGAGAGAGACATGAAAAGCATTGTCTTGTAATAACACTAGTGAGTAGTGAATGCAGCAGAGACACTTAAACGAAAAACAGATGATACCACAATTCAGACTAAGATGACGATATCTTCAACTTTTATGTGGCTTAAACGCATAAAAACACAACTAGCACCATGTGTAATACCATTACATTTCCTACTCCAACTTGAGCAGGAGGTGATGCATAGTGCATTCCCGGTGATGCAATACCAGTGGGACACATCCCTTTTGCTGGAGACGACGGTTGTAGGTAAGGCTCTGTATGCTTTTGTTGTCCATCAGCCTCACTATTCTCTGATAATTATTCATATCACAAAAACTAGTAAGCAAGTCTAGACGGCGAATATCAAAACAAAGGAGCACTAAAGAAGTACTAGTGTGATAACAATGGCAGCAAGTTCAATCCTGCATCGAAAACGTCTAGCATTGGAAGATATGAAAATATGCAGCTGAGAAATTACTAATCGATGTATGCCGGTTTCTATACAAACATATACAACATCCCTACATAAGCTTAATCTCAACAAAATCCAGTCCTCTGTGCTCGGACTAAAACACGAAAAACGAACAAAAAGGACTAGCAAAGCAAGCAATTTCTTCAGAGAAATTCACCTGAAAGGCCGTGAACAGAGGATGTCATAATGCTGAGTATCTGCAATGTAAAATCCAGAATCCAATCAATCACAATTAGGCGTCTAATTAGGAAATAAACAGCTAAAACTCATAAAAACAAGATGAACACAACGAAATCTCAGCACAAACAAACATACAGGCAATCTTCGCGGATTTCCAATCAATAATCAGCTCCGTCACGATTTCAATCACATTGAATCGGCTTAAATTCCACTAAAATTGAGAGAAAAAAAATCAGAATCAAATCCACCCCCTCCAATTCCAGCAACGCTCCAAAATTGAAACGGATGACAAATGGAGAAAGCTCTCTTCTCCCCCCTCCCCCAATCAATACAATCAAATAGGGCAAATCAAACAGAAAATTGAAATTTCAGATTCGATTGAATTGGAGAAGTGATGTTTTAGGGTTTGAGATTATGATTTTTTTTTTACCTGAGTGAGTGAAGCTCGATTTCACGGAGGTTGCGTTGCCACACGTCCAATAATTCTCTGGTTTCTCTCTCTTTAACGCGATATATGGCTGGAGATCTCTGCAGTTGAAGCAGATGAAAACTGTTGTCTGCTTCCGATGAGAGAGAAAGCATGAAGCAGTTGAATTTCCATTTTTACCTTTGACTGCCACGCTGTAATTAGCGGATTTTACCATTTTTATCTCTGTGGTAACATCGGAAAAGAAAATATTATCCATATTTAACCAAACAATTGGAAGTTTAGGGTTTATAATTGGTTAATTCTAAATCAATTGATAAAAACGCTTGAATTTGAATTCTAATTTCAAATTTTCTAGAGTTATAATACTACTCCCTCCGTCTCGCTTTAGTAATCTCATTGACTTTTCTGTCCTCTTTTTGTAAAAATGATAAAAAATAGTTAAAGATGAAAAATGATAAATTAAAAGAGAGCATAATACAAAGAAGAGTCTTATCTATATTATTGTCTCTTTTACTTTACCATTTCTCCACTTTAACTATTTTTTATCATTTTTACAAAAAAATGGTAAAAAAATCAATGGAACTGCCAAAGCGGGACGAAGAGAGTACTAGCGAAGGTTAATATTTAGAATTTGATATAAGTATAAACTGAATATATTTAAAATACACGCCACGTACACACTACACATACACAATCGCACGTACAATTAAATTTTTTGAAAATAGCATAGAAACACTACTACTATATAGTAAATAAAGTATAAAAATTTAATCAAAATATATATCGGTTAAATATTACATATTTACCACTATGACTTAGTTCTATCAAATAGTAAATGATTAGAAATTACTTTAGATATTTTTAATGTTAAATTAGTTCATACAATTACAAATTTACAATTACAAGTAATTCCAATTACTCCATTCGATTTCTGATAGGGAGATTCAAATACTGAACATAACTGATAATCTAAAAGTCGTGATGAAATCACTTTCAGATCAAATCAATTTCAGTGGTTCTACCAAAATATTTGATCGGATACAATTCATAGAAAAATCAGAACTTTCTTATGTTGATATCTGAGAAAAAGAATTTAAGAACCAAAAACGAATTGATCAGTTTTTAACAAGATGAACCAACGCGTCTGTTAATTTCATAACCGAAATTAACTGTTTTTCAAATGTTTCCGAAATTGCAAACTAATCCTTTGACTTTCAGAAATTATATTTTCGTATGAATTTCTTACATAGCAACTTCGTTGGAATTTCTTACACAGCTCGACCCCAGCCAGGGGCTCTGCCCCTTGGACCCTGCTACCCCCGGATCCCCGTCCATCTATTAGGAGCTTCGCCCCTAACATCATAATGAATTCAAATAAGCGTGCACTCCGCACCTCCAGATTTATATGATGTCTCATTACGATAATACTGATCAATCTTCAACAATTTCAAACGTAACTAAGTACTTCCTCCATCCGTCCGTCCGCCATTAAGAGTCTCATTTTTTGGTGGCACGAGTTTTAAGAAATATTAAGAAAAATGAGTGAAAAAAGTTTGTGAAATAGGAGTCCCACTTTATATATTGGTTTTAAATAAAATGTGAGTGGAATGAGTTAGTGGAAGATGAGACTATATTATCATTTATAGTAAAAGTGAACTGAGACTCCTATTTGCAAATAGACTAAAGTAGAAAAACGAGACTCCTATTCGCTGACGAAGGGCGCATGTTGCATAGAATTTAAACAAAAGTGCAACGCAGTAAATAATTTTTATAAAATTTGTATCTAGATATCAATTTAGAATATTTAACCACAGTCCAAAAGACAGGTGGTGGTGGTACTATTAATTTGAATTATTAGCATAATTAATTAATCTTAAGTCAGCGCTAAGTGAGTGGATAATGCTTCACGGGAGTATGCGATTAGCTAGCGAGACAATAGAATATCCAATCAGATTCCGCCGCAAGACACGCGTCGCGAATTGAATGGTGGAAGTGACGGATAAGTAGCTGGATATTGAACAACGAGCGCAGGATATAATATCCGATTTTAAACTGAAATATGTGGTCAGCCGCAATCTAACGTGGGGTAGATGACGTCACATGATGTTTTTTCAACATAATTTATTGTAAAAATATTTCTAATTTTAATCAAGTAAGCTAACTCTAGATCGATCTATATCTTTTTATCATCAATTTTCCTAACTAAGATGAAAAACTCATGTATAATATGAATAAATAATATAAAATCGACTTTATTCTTTTTTTTTTATCACATGTGTACCGAACTCGACTAATTCTGTTCGACCGGGTTTACAAATTAAGGTCGAAAGTCTTCCGGTAGGTGGCGGAGTTTGAACGTGTGACCTCAAAATCACCGCAGCTCTGCGCGGGCAACTGTGCTACGACCCGTTGATTGTAACAATAGATTTATTAATGCAGCAGAAAATCTAAATTAACAAAATTAACCTGACTATTACTTAGACTTAAAGGGGTGCGTTATATTGCTAACTATTTAAATTGCTAACTCTGCTAACTCATCAATGTTGTGTATTAAAAATGTCAACACGGTGGCATTAAAATGTCAACACATAATATCAACACATTATATTGAAGTTCAACAAAATTACGTGTTGACATTTTAATGTCATCGTGTTGACATTTTTAATACACTGCGTTGATGAGTTAGCAAGTTAGCAACTTAAGAAAGTTAGCAATTGATCACTCCCCTAGACTTAAAATAGGAAAACTAACTTACAACATAGACTGATTAAATAAAAAAAATTCTAACGATCATGTTATACAACATCTTATGGATGCCATTGATTGTCATAATTATTGATCGTATCGTAATCCAAGTTTGTGTTAAAATGACAACCATTCTTAAAGCACCACCATGACACTACTTATACAATAATATTATAAACGCTACATAACAATATTACAAACACTACACAACAATCTATAGATTGTTGTGTAGTGTCGGATATTGCTGGACAAGAAAAATTGTTAGATAAAGACCAACAAATTGCTGGCCGTCTGTTTCAGATTTATTTTTATTTTTTTTTGCCACGTGGCAACTTATTATTCGTCCACATGTACAAATGATTGAATAGGAATGGTGGTATGATTTTATTTTAAGGGGTAGTGACACCCTAACATGTCCCTCGTAATCCATCTAGTATTAAGTTATCTAATTATTGTATAAATTATGAGATTCAATTTTATAAATTAAATATAATATATATTTAATTATGACATACATAATTTTGCTAACTAAACATGGAGCAACGCTAAAACATCATAGGATGAGATATTTGTGCACGATTAATGAACTTGTGTAAGTGTACAGATCAATACCATATCCAACATTTTCTGTATCAAAATTTAAAGCAACATTCAAAAACTCAGTACATTGCTATAATCATACTCACTTAGAAAGGAATCACCCTTTCCAAATAAAGTGAAAAAATATAAATATAAAATGTAATCAGATAATAGAAATAGAGAAAAACAAAAAAAGGTATGGATAGAGAAAGAGAAAAGTAGTAAAGTAACCAATATATTTGTGAAAGTCTTTTAAGAATCTTTTCTTGAAAATTGACCTATATTTTTGGTAGTACAACAAAATAAGGAAGAGAGTGAAATTGGCATGATTGCAATAATGGACTGTTAATGTCGCATTCCAAATATCGTGCTGATTATAATACGTGAATAATTAGGGGCTAAGCTTTCGAATATGATAGGATTGAAGATATCCATAAGGTGATTATCCAAGATTGCATCAATATGATTTATTTATCTCTTACATCAGTACATGCAATATGTAAAAAAAAATAAAAATTAGGGGCTAAATATTTGAACACAAGGTATTTCTACCGCTGGAAATTGCAATTGAATTTGAGATCTATAGATTTGATGTTAAATATTTGATTTTTTGTGCTTTGAATGTGGATGGAAATTTGAATTGAATTTGAGATCTATCCAATTGATGTTAAATATTTATAATATGGCTGGAGATTTGAATTGAATTTGAGATTCTTGATGTTTAAGATTTGATTTTTGTGGGTGTTAGATGCTGGTCTATATCTGTTTTTGGTGTTGATTGTTTAATCTTTCTATTTTAGTTATGATTAAATTTAAAAAAGTACTACTAAAGATTGGATTTTTTTTTATTTCTATGCTTCTTCTGCATCTGCTAATCTCATATTTTTTTCAGTTATTGATGAAGATGACTAACATTTTGGAAAGGGATCGGTTGTGGCGTTTAGCTGTAAGAAAACAACGGAAACGACATTTCTCCAAAAAGGATCTCTTGCAGCTTTTATCTGTAATAAAAGAACATAAACCAAAAGATAGCTTCGTAGCTGTAAGAAAGGAACGGAAACAGAGAGATATGTTGTTAACAACCGAGGAAGATCTGTTTGCTAATCTACCGGAAGAAATCACGGAAGAGATCTTGGGAAGACTCCCGATTCTGAGCGTTATGACGTGCAAGTGTGTACTTAAATCATGGCGCCATCTGATTGAGGGGGGTGAGTTTGGGATGTCGTATACTCCCAAACCAGGCCTAGCTTTCGTTTATCGAGACATGGAAATGCGGTACAATGTCTGCAATGGGGCCTTAAAGCCACTCTTCCGATTCGATTCACCTTCTCACATTCAATTTTCAGCTATTAACCGTCGTGTTATAGTTGCTTCAGATAATGGTTTGCTTTCATCGTGGGATCGATGGGCTAAAGTTCTATTTATATGCAATCCAATGACTCGTGAGTATGTCGAGCTTCCTCCTATATCTACTAGTATATTTACTTCCTTTTTTGGCTTTGGAACGAGCAAAATAAGTGGACAATATAAGATTTTATATGGGAATCAGTATAGTTGTCATGTATACACTACAGGGAGAGGCGCAGGGTTGTGGAGAAGCGTCGCAGCAGCACAACCAGGTATCAATAGATTGAATCGCAGTTGTGCTGCATTTTTTAATGGAAATCTTCACTGGTTGGCATATGATTCGAAAGATAATTTCTTCGTTTGTTGCTTTGATATTGAAACTGAGCTCTTTACTAGTTTTTCAATTCCTTGTGATTACAATGGCAAAAGGAGAGGCAACAATCGACTATATATTTTGGAGGGTCAACTATATTTATGCAATATTTTAGATTTTCAGCATGTTGTTATTTGGAAAATGAACATCTACGGGGATGAGAATTCTTGGATAAAGGAATATGACTTCAACTTGCTCGACCAATGTGCACATACGTACATGCTCGAAATTTTGGCGAATGGTGACTTGTTGTTTGCAAATACAAGTGCTTGTTCTCTATCCTCATGGGATGAGCTATTTATCTATTCCAAAAACACCGGAGCTATTGGAAGATATGTGCCAAGTTATAGTTCTCTACAAACTTCTTCTAAACTTGCTGTTTTTACCCCAAGCTTGATTTCGCTCACAGCCATGGGGTTTCAGAATGTTCAGTCACTAAGGTTTAATTAGTCAAACATAAGAATTGATTGTTATGTATTTTGTTTATTTAAATGATTCTTGTTTGTGGTACAACAAATTTCCATATTATATTACATTGGTTTTGATTGTAGCTCAAAAAAAATTTCGTGGACGGAGGTAGTATTTCTTAAACCTTGTTGCTCTCATTGAGATCTTACCAAGATTCCCCATTAGGAGTCTGATTGAGGGGTATGAGTTTGGGATGTAGTATACTCCAAAACGAGGCCTAACTTTCATTTATCGAGACATGGAAATGGGGTACACTGTCTACGATGAGGCCCTAAAGCCACTTTTCAGATTCGCTTCGCCTTCTCACCATCAATCATCTACTCTACCATCGCGTTTCAGTTAATGGTTTGCTTTCGATGTGGGATCCGTTATATTAGACTCTATTTACATGCAATCCAGTGACTCTGTGAGTACGATGAGCTCCCTCTTCTATCTGATGACATAATTATTTACACGCTTTTTTGGATTTAGAATGAGCAAAATAAGTGGGCAATATAAGATTTTATACGGTGATGCCTATAGTTCGTGCCAAGTATACACTCTCGGAAGAGGCTCGCCTTCGGGTAGATGACGTCACATGATGTATTTTAAACATAATTGTTGCAATATTTCTAATTTTAATAGAGTAAGGTAAGTCTAGATCGATTTATATTCACCAACCTTTTCTAACTAAGATGAAAAATCATGTAAAATATTAATAAATAATATAAACTCTACTTTATTATTTTGATAGGCCCCGTCTTATATTAATTTGTAAGAAATCCAAAGTCAATATCTCACGATCCAACTATAATTTTTTGTCACGTCATTATTCTTCTCGCTTCAATTCTACGCCTCTTCCGCGGGCACAAATATTAAATATCATTTCTACTATCAATTTTAGTTTTAATGGATAGTCTCATGATTATTAGTTACAGCGTCTCCTCTCCAACTAAAATAATCCCACAACTTAATCCTAAATGAATAGTCTTATGACAATTAATCATGATAACCGAACGTCACATAAACTAACACAAGTATATAATACTTGACTTAAAAATAGGAAAATTAACTTATAATACATAAACTGATAAAGTAAGAAATAATATAGCCAATTGCATAATGGGAAAAGATAAATGTACATAATTGTACATGTACATAATATTTTAAAAAATTTTAAATTTAAGTGAATTTAATTAAAAGTTAGTTTTTTTATTTATTGTAATATATGTAGCAATAACAAAGAAGTGATATAGAAATTTTATGTCGAATCTTAGCATGATTTCGACTATGATTTGAATTAATATACAATATTTAGTAGAAAATATATATTTTATTAAATATACAAATATTTAAGTACAAATTTTAAATCTTTCTTGAAATGTTGCAAAATTTTTAGTATGAAATTTATTTTAAATCAATTAATGTTTATAAAATGATTTTCAATGTAAAATGTTTAAAAAAGTTCGGTTATGTACGTACAATTATGTACGTTTATCACTACTCTTTTTTTTATTTGGGTTCAAAAAATCTTCTTATTCGTAATTTAATCAAGTAATTTATTATTTTCTTATGTTTATGAATTTGATCGTTTTATTTATGTGTGTTGTTAAATAAAATTGGTTTTACCCTGATCTGAGCAAAACTAACAAGAAATTCCCTCATTGCAATTTACTGATTTTCACATCCTACTCTAAAAGATACAAAGTCTCATGCAAACAAGAGCACAAATAGCAACACTTAAAAGTTAAAAGCACCCGAGATAAAGTTACAAGCTTGTTGGATTAACACTAAATTAATTAAACACACATAAACATAAATGAATTCAAATAATTGTATAGGATAGTTATACTCCCCAATTTAACAAGAAATTCCCTGCAGCATAAGTTCAAATCATATCCTGACTATAGATTAAAACAATGTAACTTGTTCACATGTTCTCAACGTTTACCATGGTCATCAAAAAGACCAAACAACTCATTTTGTTTCTGACAAAAACCACAACTGAATTCCAGCTTCAGATTTGGTTAATGATCAAACTGCAAATACATATTTCCAATCATAACAAATCATAACTCTATTTTCGTTATTTTAATTTGTTGGACGTAAAAGGGGCTTAAAATGTACCTAAACCCTATAATCGTTAAAAAATCGTGAAGAATATATATATTAATGAAGTACATTAATATTGATATAGCAGATGTATCAAATCCATCCGTTGCATTGATAAAATATGTTATAAACTTGTATTTTAAATAAAAAAACTGAAATCTTATTGTCATTTACTCATTGTCTAAAATAATAAATTACGAAGTACAACTTTTATAATTAACTAAAAAAAGAATGATAAAGCATTATATAAAAATTCTACTATCACTTCATTATAGCAAATACAATATGTCGTGTAAATACACATCGCGTTTCAAACAAAAGATATATTTTAAAACGTAAACTGAGTATGGTACGCTAAACGTCGAAACTTTGAACGACAAAAAAACAATTAACTAAAAACAAAGCCTGAAAAAATAATTTTTTTATATAGGTTTGAAAAAAATCCATTATTTGACACAAATAACTATCTTACAAAATATGTATGGGACAGTGTATTATTCTCTCATCATATCACGCATATCCTCAAAAGATCATAATTCGCTCTTACTAGTTATAAGTAATAAATATAATTATATAAATAGATTTGATTTTACTATCCGATTTGTAAATTAAATTAAAGAAATTTGACAAAATAATAGATCTCATACTAGAATTTGCGCCTTTTTTTAGAGACACTTTTTGACACACGAATCGAAATTGACGAGGATGATTTCTCTAAGTTATTGGAATTCCTTTCTTCGATTTCATTAGTATTATTATTGATTCTATCTATTAAAAGTATATTTACATTTTCCAAGAGGAATAATCTGATTTCTCATACGAGAATTGAATGAATATAATAATCTGCAACCCTTTCAGTATGTAGTTAGATAGATATTATTGCTAACTTAAATGAACAAAAATCAATTTGGGCATCTTAACAAGAATAATAGTATGTTTTATATGCCGTTTTCCTTGTCAGCCAATATTCAATAATGCAACATATTTTGACATGTGAGTTATTTTTTAATTAGTTGTCTTGTTTTAAACACTCTATACTGAACTTATACTTCGAAGAAGAAAAATGATGCATAAAAGTCATAGTAAAAATTAGTAGTATTATACTAATAACCTTAGCTTCCATTGATTAGTGATATTTTATTTTTAGTTAAAGTTGCGATAACTCATATCGTAGCCATTATTTTCTCTATCTTCACCCGTATTGTCATCCTTTTTTCTCTAAACTTAGTTTTCATTGATTGTGATATTATAAAAATTATTCATCTTGTTTTTCTCATCTCATCTGACAACTGAGAAAGTAACTATAGCTTAGGCACTTTTAGGTATATTTTATTCTGGTTAACTGTTATTTACATTTGATCAATTTTTTAATTCTTTATATAGATTATTAACAGTTTGATGATTAACATATTTCTTTAATCCAGTTTACTTTTAAGCCATCTCTCTTTTCTCACCTTTTCTTTGAGTATGTCAAATTACAAAGTATTACGAAAACGAAGTTAAAAGAGTATATATGTGAGTTTTTATTCCTTAGTATATATTCCGTTATTTGGCCAAATTTTAAACTTTTTGTGTTTGGGGCCCAACTTTTGAGGTATTTTTCGGTTTTGAGTCTTGACAGATCTCAAAAGCAAGTACATCATGATAGAAAACTACTACTACCAAATATGATATTAGAGAATGAGTGACAAATACAAAAAATATGTATGATAACAACTAACAACGGTCAGAAGTATAGTCAATATTGATAGAGAAGTTAGTGACACTAACTAAACGTAATGAAAAAAAAAACTCCCGTTGTTCCTAATAATTTAACACCATTTGATCGAAATGTAATAGCAATAATTTAACACCATTTGATCGAAATGTAATAGCAAGTGGGTTGGAAAATTTAGTGGCGCGTGTGTCGCATGTTTATATATTAGTTTTATAATAAAAATGTGAATAAGAATGCGTTAGTGGAATGCGAGGTTCACTACCAAAAATAGTAAAGGTGAAATGCGATAATTTTTTAGGAACGGATGAAAAAGAAATAAGTGATAAATTTTTAGAAATTGTGATAATATAAATTATAATGTAGTCAAATGTAGTAATAGAAATAGAGAAAAACCAAAAAAGTAACCAATATATTTGTGAAAGTCTATTCTATAAGGTGATATTTTAAAGAATCTTTTGTTGAAAAGTGGCCTAAACTTTTGGTAGTACAAATGTACAATAAATTAAGGAAGGGAGTGAAATTGGCATGATTGCAACAATGGAAAGTTAATGTCGCATTCCAATTGTCGTGCTTTAGAATACATGAATAATTAGAGCACTCCCACTGCTCTCCCTACAAACTCCCTTATTTCTTTCTAACTCCTGCCACATCAGTGCTACATCAGCACCAAAATTTATCTCCAGTTTTTAGCCAACTTTTAGCCAACTGCTCCAATGATTTCTCCCTTATTTCTCCCTTATTTTTCCCTAACTCAACATTTCATTTTTACATCGTCATTTTTAATATTGTTTAATTTTACCTACAAATGTGTTTAATAAATAAATTTATAATGAACAATTCATCGTTGTATTAATCATTGGAAAATATAATACAACGAGAAAAAAAAACTACAAATAAAAAACCATAAAAACAAAGATTTAAAAAACTAAGAGGGAGGGGCGTCCGGCGGGAGGCCCATCAGGATCTTCATATTTTGGATGGTCGACCAGAGGGACTGCTTCTCTTCTGGGGTTCCGCCGCCGGTGAAGTACAGCGTGTACAGCTGCGTCAGATTGGCGACATTGGCAGAAAGCGTGGCTTGTTGTATGAACTGGGGTTCCGACTGGGCATCCGACGATGCGCCCTTCCCCTTCCGTCTCCCCTTCGCCTTCTTCGCTCCCACAGGGCGCTCGTGCGGACCATCCCCAGTCAAGTCGATGGGGGTCGCCGCTTCCCTTACTCTCCCCACCGCTAAGTCGCGAGCGCACCGATTTCCCGTGCAGCGCGTTGTGCATCTCCGTCCGGAATTTGGGGAGATCCTTCAGCCTATCATAGATTTTCCAATACTTGAAGCCCTTCGACAAGAACTGGCCACTATACATCTGGATGGCCTCATCTCGGACCATGTGCTCGTTCTGGCCACTCGTCATGTTCGTCATCAAGTTAGAATATATACCGTTGAAATGGCCGCAGTCCCTCATGAGGCGCTCCCAATGCCGGCGGATCGCCTCACTGCCATGGTCCTTCATCGAGGCATTCTTGTTGGTCGTGTACTTCTCCGTAACCTGCGCCCAGAACATGATCTCAGTCCGGTAGTTGCTGCGCTCCGCGTCCTGCGTCGTGTCCGCCCAGCAGTTGGCTATCAGCTCGGACTCTTCGAGAGTGTAAGTAGTCCTTCGCTTCGGCTTCTCATCGAAAGCCGTATCAGTCGCAGCCGTCGACGCCGGCGCCTTCCCCTTCCCGCTCCTGGAAGGCGGCTCGGCGGGCGTTTCTTCCACCTCGTAGTCGTCCGTGCTGAGTGTCGGATCCGTTGTGTACGTCGCGGCCTGAGATTCTTCGTCGCCTGGGTTTGATCCAGGGGCGTTGAACAACAATGTGACTATCTGGGGGCGATACACATCGTCGGCTGGAGAGGGCATGCTGAGGGCAGACTGGAAGTACCGAGAAAGTCTGCATGGCGTAGGAGTCTGCAATGGAGACGGACCCGCATATGGATATTGGCCGGGAGGAGAACCCATCGACAACAACGAGCTCATCCACTGCTCATTTGCTTCATCAGTGTTGGGAATTTGCGAACTCAACTCTTTGCCCTTACCCTTACTTTTTCGGGAATTTTTCCTATTTGAACTCATAATTTTGAAGATTGAATATAGAAGATTGAGAAAATGAAGATTGTGTGTGATGAATGGAGGAGGAGGAATTATATATAGGGGAGTAAAAATAGCAGTTGGGTATTTAAAAAAAAAAAAAAAAAAAAAAAAAAAAAAAACGCCGAAAATACGCCGAACGCGCCCTACAGTGGCCGGCGTTCACTCGGCGATAAATCGGCGTTAAAACGGGAACCGGCGTTAATTCAGTAGAATTAACGCCGGAAAAACGCCGACTTCTCCCCATTGCCGGCGAATACTCGGTGATACCCGGCGTTAAAACGCCGGTTTTTATCGCCGAGTGCATTGGGAGTGCTCTTAGGGACTAAGCTTTCGAATATGGTAGGATTGAAGAATAAGGTGATTATCCACGATTGACTCATTCTAAGCTTTCGAATATGGTAGGATTGAAGAATAAGGTGATTATCCACGATTGACTCATTATGATTTATTTATCTCTTATACATCACTTACACGCAATCTGTTAAAAAAAAAAAAGGATAGTCTCATTTATTACGATGATTGGGACTTTTAGTATTACTAATAAAATCATGGTATTTAAGATTGATAGCTACCTTCAATTAAATATTTTGATGACGGGTTAGCATTACTAATTTGAATTTGATTTTTTATACATGTATGTGAAACTTATAACTAGAAATGAATATATATGTTTCTTTATACTATTAATTTGATTATCTTCATACGTCTGTATTATTTTTAATTCCATATCAATATACTAATTTGATTTGTTTTAATTGATGAACTCCTTGATTGTAGCGATTTGATCCGTTCCAACCCATGGAAAATATAAGCAAAATTAAACGTTACGTAATAAATATATTTATCAATAGCCCATCACTCTAATACTAATACTCCTACTAATTTCAATTAGGTTAATAAGGAACCGAAGCTATCACATTTCTCCTATAAATACTGCATATTTCTTAACACTATCTCATCTCCTAAACACCCCATTAATCTCTTCTCCTTTTTAACAGTTGTTTCTTCTCGTATGCATCCATTACATTTTTTTTTTGATCTCTTGTTCATTCAAATGGTTGCATATGCAATATCTTTTTTTTTCACTAGTATTATTATTCAAGTGTTTGCTTTCAATGCAATGGATCCAATCTCTATTACTCAAATGGGTGCATTCACTCCAATGGATGCAATCTCCATTGTTCAAATGTTGCATTCTATTCATCTAATGGAATCGTGCAGTCTGTATTGTTCAAAACTTCAAATGTGGATTCTTCATCAATTGGATGCAATTTTTATTTCTTTTTCCATATTACTAATACTACTATGATATTCCCCCTTTCTCGAAATATACTATTTAATTCATCTTTTCTGCATCGGGTAGAATGACGCAATTTATTTTTTCTTTTTTCATTATTTGTACATTTTCTATTCACAAATAAAATACTATAATGTAAGAGTTAAAAATTAATACTAGGATTTTTATATTTATTTGGTTGACTGACATTTTAAAAAAAGAATTTACTATCTCGTTACTTATTTTTATAATTTTATATTTTAATAAGATTTTTTTACAAAACTTTATGTCACACAATTTAGGCTGACTAAGCATAAAACCTCTCTGATCATAAACCCTCTTTCATTTCACGTCTCTTCTGTGATCATAAACCCTCTCTCATTTCACGTCTCTTCCGTCTTCGCCGCGGGTAATCTCCTTCTCCAATCCGCTTGTTTCCTGTTTTCGCTCTGTTTTTGTGTGTTACATTGTTGAAATTGTTAAATTACACCTCTGTTTGGTTATACATTTTGTTTATTCAATAATCTGCAGTTTGTTGTTTGAAATTCCAATTCCATATCACTTTTGGCGTTTTCGTTCCATGTTCATCTCAAAATGTCTTATTATGAAGCATATTCCATAACTGATCTAGTTTTGACTACTTGATTTGGTAGCGATATTGCGATCTAGTTTTGACTTCATGGACTATATTAGGAATTATTAAGTATGAAGCATTTTCATTAACTTCCATATTTTTTGAAGCATGTTTAAGTGATTGATTTGAATCTGTGTGGTTGTATACAGTTTCTGTGTAGCTAAAATTGAGCAAAATTATGTGAAATTAGAACATTTAGGTGACATTTGAGTGCTGAGGGGTTGTTTTGTGCAAAGGTGGGGGATATGTTTAGCAATGTGGGGACGTTCAATTGATGCTGATGACCTTTATAATGTTATATAATCTATTCTTGATTGAGCTTTCAAGTTATAGTTAATTACAGGCCCTGGAAAGAAACATGGTCCTCTATGTAGATTCACTATATTAGACAAATATAGTTTAATTACATGAAATTAATCTAGTTTATGTACTGTTTATTAACTTCCATCCTCTGTTTTCCATTTATTTCAGATGGCTTCGCCCTCAATTATTGAGGAGCTTAAGAAACACTCTTCAGAGTTTTCAGTGTCTGATGTAGTTAAATGGGAATTTGGTAATGTTATCCCATTTGATTTTCTAGCGAATAGTTTGGTAGCTCTCTCAGAGGTTGATGAATGGGATAGTTGCTTAACCAATATTCTGAGGGCTGTCATAGAGTCATCACCCACTGATCTGCTTGCTGTGATATGCCTACTCGCTAGGAAGGTTTTCGACGACAATGGTTCCTATCGTATTAGTGCTTCTAGGGAGGTTGTTGTACGTGCGATAGCTAATTCATCTCAAAAGACCAAGCAAGTTATAAAACGAAACCTAAAAGAGAATGGTAATGATTTAGCTTTAGTTGCTGAATTGAATAGGCCGGTGCTGCTAAGACCTCGTCGACCCTTGACCATTGGGCATGTTTTTCTTAAGCTGGAAGTGTATGCTAAGGTAACTATTTATGTTATAATAATGAAACTTTGTTTAAAACATATTTTGTTATATTTTATTCTCTAGTTATAATCTGATTTATTTTGTATCTTAGGATAGTGGAACGGAAGAATGCAATAACTACAAGATGTATATTTTGCTTGAGTTATTCAATGCTTCATCTACATTTGAAGCTAGAACTTTGGTTCAGTTTCTTCAGGTGAACTGTTGAGTTTTGTCTTATCTTTTAATCATTCTATTTATATATATCATTCTTAATTGCAGCCACCATGGGATCCCATCCCTTTGACAAATTTAGTGGAAGCTCTGGCCCGTGCTGCTGTTTATGCTGACAAGAACATCCCTCCACAAGATATTTCTACACATCTTGTAAAAGTAATTTCAACCAACCCTTTAACCAAGCTGTTCTGTTTTGCTATTGATGTTAGCTTTTTTGACTGTTTGGTTTTGTAGGCTGTCAGAGTTAGTAAGCAGATTTACAAATTGCGACCTAGAGTTAGTTTGTTTGTGGATGCAATTCATTCTACTGGAGATTACAAGGACTTTCCAGAACTTATTGGGTTTGGCCCCGGGATTCCTGTCAAGCTCAAGCAGCCTGTTGCTGTGAAAGATGATTTGCTGGAAATTTATACAAATTTTAATGAGGTAGAGTTGGTATGTGAGTCGTACATCCCAGGTGCCGTATGCGCTCAGGTATTTGATTTAACCTCCTTTGACTAATTGCTTATAAATCATTTTTTCTTGTTCTTTTAGTAAATATTAATTTTTGTTGTAGATTCATGGGGATGGGAGACGCATTGACATATTTGTAAACGATGATTGTGTTACAAATATGTATTCCGATGTTGGTGAAGTTATCTCTAGGTATATTTATTTCACTTAAATATTAGTATTTGTGCATTTTTTAGTACTTATACCTTTTTTTTCTGCCAATTGTAGACTGAAGAAACCATCTATAGAATCTTTCATATTAGAATGTAAAATGGTCGTTTGTGAAGACTCTAACTGTAATGTTAGTGTATATGTCACTGACCTTCTCTACCTTAATGGGATGTCTCGTCTGATGGATCAATTTGAATCAAGAATTCAGGTTTTTGCTTAACTTTACATGTATCATCTACTTATGATTATTAAACATTATATTTTATTTTGCTATTAATTTGATTTTCTTCTGATTTTTGCAGCTTTTTCGCAGTTCCTTTGACACAAAGACAGGTTCATTTGAGCTTGTTAACTTTAAAGAATCAAAGGATCTTGAGACTATACCATCCTTTTTAAAGGATGCGAATTCAAGGTTAATCCTTTTCCAAATCATGTTTTATATGTTATTTCATTTCTAATTGTGTCATTTCTTTGCATATAGCTTGGTATTGAAGAGATGGATTTCAGATTCTTTTTATCAGCCATCAAAGCAACCACGAGATTGGTTTATTTTGGAGAAAGATTTGTTCGTTAGGATTCAGTATGACCTAAATCTGATCCCTATTGCTGCCATTCGAGAAGAAGACAGTGGAGGTAGAGACGAATTTACTAGTTTGTTGTTTTTGTCGTGATTGTTTTGTTTGATTTTAAACTGACTTTTGTTTTTTTTTGTCGTACTAGATGCTTATTCATCTTTTCTTTTGGCGTCTTATGATGACATTAAAGAAGAATATGAGGCTATTTGTTATATAGGTAATTATCTATCTATCTTTTTGTTTTTTGATGTTTTTCTAGCTAACATGTAATATTCTCCCGTTCTTAGGTTCTACTTTGTCCGAGGCCGAGATTGAAGAACTTTCATCTGGTCTTTGCTCGAACCTTATTAATGAGCCTAAGGTATTAAGGGTAGACTCTTTATTTGCTTTCATTCACATAGTTCTGAAATATTCCAATCTTTGAATGAATTTGCAGGCATCTTACAAGTATTCAAGTGAGACTAGTAGTCTTGATGTGTGGTTTGAACCCTCTCAGGTATCTATACACTTTGTTTGTTGCTAATCACATCTAAAATGTTTCTGAATGATTGAATTTTGAAAATTTGGTTTGTTGATAATTATATCTAGGTTTGGGAGGTCAAAGCATCGCTACTTGCTACTAGTAGTGATTTCCGTGCTTGCTTTGGTGTTGTAGAGCCTGATAAGGTACTTGCTTAAAATTTGCTTTCCGTGCTTGCTTTGGTTTAACTGTTCTCATCCTAATTCTTTTTTGCTCCTAACACAGGGGATTTGTCTATGTTTCACTAGTTTCGTTGGTGTCAAAAGTGACTCAAGCAAGGTTTCAACATCAAATATGGTAGTTGCTATACATGCATTTTATGTTCAATCTTAACTTTGTGCTTGAATTCCTTAGTAAATTACTTGGTTGCTCTATATAGGTGGCTGATTTATACAAGTCACAGAAGCATATCAACACTGAAGAGGAAGCTTGATGAGTATTTTTGTTTAAATGACTTGAGCTATGTTTCATATAACCTCTGAATTTGCTGGCTATTTGTCATTATCCTTTTGTCTGACAGAAGAAATGTTACTATGCACACTTATCTAGTAGGACTACTTGGGATTGATTTTGTGGTTTCAGTTAGCAAGTGTACTGTGGTGAAAGTGTTCGTCTAGGAGTTGGTGAATGTTTTCCTCTATATAAATTTGGCCTTTGTCAATTAGTTTGATTGAATCTACTCGATTTTATATAAATAGTACTTTAAATTTAATTTTTGTAAACCAAATGTTTATTATTTTAGAGTCAAGTATATATAAGTTTTATCTATTTTATTAATCCAACTACCGGATTTGATACATCTTCTTTATCAATATTAAAATACTGCATTGAAATGTATATGCTTCACGAATTTTAACGATTTTTAGTTACATATTAAAACCCTTTGAAATCCTACAAAAGATAGTAATGAGTTTTTTAAACCCTTTCAAATCATACAAATTTGTAAATTGAACGAGATTCATTTAAGTTTTCTATAAACATCTTATTCAGGTAGAAAAGAGCTTATTCTAATAACACGTAGTAAAATCAAAGATGGAAAAAATATCCCCAAAAATCAATCAAAATCATCCACAATTCCACCTCAATGCAGCGACCAGATTCTGGGAGGTAAATTGCGCCGAGCATGACATCAACTGCGGCGACTCAAGGAGGCCGAGAATTGTGACTGATTGCAAGGTTGCTTCTCGTCTATTGCCTCCCTCCATTTCGGCGACAATAGCTGTAATTTCTCCTCTTTCTAAAAATCTGCACACCGCTGAAGTTAAAATTACACACCTGACTGCGGAGGGCATTTTGATGATCTTTTCTAGATATTCATATTCATGTTTATTATGTATTTTGGAAGCTGAAAAAAATGTTTATTGAATGCATATACACTTAGTAGAATGGAAATCCAATTAATGAGTGATCACTTATGAGTTAGCAAATCTAAGACTTCAAAGCTTCAGTATGTTTTTAGACGTGATAAAGTACTTGAGAAATACTGTATCTACTTTGGCAGTTTCAGGAAGAGTCCGAGTTGCTGTAAGATTGCAACAAACCTGTTGTTGAGGTGAGCTTGGCAGAGCTTTATTACTATCTAGCATATCGAGCATTTCTTACTGAAGCAAGTTTGTTGTGCTAATACGGCTCAGTGTGTTTGTGTGATCCTGGATATTAACGGATTACAGAAAAGCGCAAATGGATAGGCATAAAGTTTATTTTTATGTCCGCATTTGGTTCATGTTTAAAATTTCCATCATCAGACTGAAAGAGTATGCTAACTAATGGAATACTCTCTTGATTATTGATTCTATGCTGATTCTTTTCTTTCCCAGAGTGTTTTACAGGGTTATAATGGGACAGTGATGACTTATGGTTAAACCTGAACCGTGAAGACTTATAATATAGGACGATGAGATGATGAAGATACCTCTGCTCGAGGTATAATGGTTCGTGCGATGGAAGATATTCTTGCAAATAGCTCACCTGAGACTGATTCTGTCTCAGTTTCATTCTTGCAGGTTGAACAGGCTAATTGCATGCTTGAATATTGGTTCCGTCATTATGGACATCTTTCTTTGTCCAATTGAGTTATTCCTTGAAGATCTTTATATTCTGAAGTGCTATTCTTATATATTATTGTTTTTTCTGTAGCTTTATATGGAATGCGTCCAGGATCTGTTGAACCCAGCAAATGATAATGTATCAATAGTTGAGGACCAGAAAACTGGTGATGTTTCTTTGCCAGGGGCGACAGTCTAGGACTTCAGAGACCAGCAAAGTTTCATGCAACTCTTACGCTTTGGTGAAGCACATAGGATTGTTGCCAACACTAAACTGAAGTACTGAACACTGAATCTTCTCGGAGTCATGCCCTTCTGATGGTAATCTTAGTATTGATTACACTATTTTTGGTTGCCTTTACATTTTGGCCTCTGTAATTATGAAACATTGATACTCATTTGTCATAGTATACGTACATGTGAACAAGTCTGTAGTGGAAAGGGGTGAATTTTCTCTTGATGCTCAAAATTGCTCCAATTGGTAATTTGAGGCCTGCTATGCTACGTAAAGGCAGACTGATCGTGGTAGTTCTTGCTGGTTCTGAACGCATTCATAATTCAGTTTCAATCCACTCCTCTTAACCTAGTTTAGGTCATAACTAGAATGAATTGCCTCTGGTCTTTCTTTCTGATCTTGGATTGATTTTCTTGATGCTGAATCTAAATATTTTAATGCCCATCTCTAGATTAGAGTCAGTTGGGGCCATACTCGTTTTGTTGATAATATTGTGTTCAGTGGTTAACTATTTGGAATTGTAATTTAATTTTTTTATTGTTCTTGAAGGAAGCGAGGGACATATGCTAGAAGAAGCCAAGTCTATAAATCTTTCACTTAGTGCTTTAGGGAAATGTATAAATGACTTGGCGGAAAACGGTCCTCACGTCCCAGTTTGAGATTCAAACCTTACAAGGCTACTTAAAGATTCATTCGGAGGTCAGAGTTAGTGCTTGTTTTGAAAGTATATTATGTGTGAGCTTCCGTTTAACAACTTCAGTAATTTTCCATGGCACTTTCTGTGAAGCAATATTATCACACATTTGCATAACCTGTTTTAAAAATTGGGTAATATATATCTGCTCATGGTCACATTGTTTTAACCAACAGAGTCGGGATATGAATTGTACTTATGCTGCAGGGACATCCTGAACATCATTAGTTATCACAATCGGTCCTTCTCCACATCTCGAGCAGAGACTTCAAGTTCCATTATGTTTTTGACAAGGGTGAGTTGTTAGTAGCAGACATTGTGATCAAGATCTAAGTAAATGTAAAAGTCTTCACATACTTTCAATTCGAAAAGATAGAAGTGGTTTATTTTTTGAAATTAGGTTCAACCATAATGTGTGCACATTCTGATTTATACCAGGCTATGAAAGTGGAGAACATGCTGAAGATTAAGGAATAATTTGACTACAGGAGTTTGGCCAAGAGACTTGAGATGGATATTGATAAATTTATGGCCGAGAATGAAAGGCCGCAAATTTTTTATGAAAATTAGATTGAGAGAATCAGATTAGCAGCACATGAACATGTCGCTGAGGCTGAAAGGAATTATGTGGAAGCCTTAGAGGTATATATATGCTTAGTTTGCCTATGAAATCCTGAATATCTTCTTGTGTTTAGAATACAGTTTAGAATTTACAGAGAAATAATGCAGTCTATTTATGTATTAGTAAATGCAGTTTCAGCCTGAATTACTGATGCCATTTTGGATCCCCTAAAAAACCATAAAAAAAATTCTCGAAGCTACTTGATCTTTTTAGTTTTGTGGCCTTTATCAACCTTTTGTCTTAGGAGGAGAAAACCAAATGTCAGATGGATTTTATGGAGTCAACTAAGAAGCATGAGAAGTGGACTATCGACCAACAAAAGCATGCTATTAATGCAGAGGTATTTTGGGTTTGCAACCATCATTTCTTGTAGTTGTGATAACGTGCTCCTATCATTTTTTACATGGCAATAAAATTAATGAATCAAAGCAGATCTGAAATAAGATGTGAATAGCTTTTTTTTTGTTGCCACTAGTCACTTTCTCATGTTTAATTGAGGCCCTTGCATACTTCTATTCTAATGTTATCCCATCGGTGTCTGCTAAAATTGTACATTGTATTTTGTGAAAACGAATACTTAAGCAGTCTATTCTGTTTTTAAGAGGTGGTTCAGTTATGGGAATGCTTAATGTGTTATTCATTTTCAATAATTTAGTAGATAACTCATATGTATATCTTCTTGAACAAAAGTACCCATTCAAATGTAATAACCTTTTCATCTGATCCTTTAATGTCCATAGGCGAGAGGCTATGCAGAACTCTGGCAATCCCTCAGTTGGTCAAGATTCCAATAATATGCAGTCTAGAGATGGTAATAATGGAGAACAGGCATCTACTGCAAACCTTCATGAATAAGGTGCTGATCAGGCCTTTCTGTCACATTTTTTCAGATCATCTTCATGTATCTGTAATTGTATTCATCTGCTTCTTGATATAACAGTTGGATTGCAAATGATATTATCATTACTTGAGTCGGAGGATGCTACTGTACAGATATATGCGGTAAAAGTGGTAACCATCTTAGCTGCAGAAGGTATTTCACATTTGCTCCTGCATGCATCATCTGAATTGTTCAATGTCTTTCTGATCTCCTAAAGTAATAACTACAACTGCAAAGTTGTTGTCCTCTAATATTGCCTAAAATTTCTGTATTTCATTCTACTGGAAAAGTCCTGTACAATAGGAATTTGTTTTATTTGTTATGATTGACAAATATTTATTTGCAGTTTGATAATTAACCAAATCTGAAGCTGGAATTCAGTTGTGATTAACAAAATGTGCTCACCCCCTTGTACCCCCTATGATCCTATCCGGTACCTCATATATACATATTTATGTGTGTCTGTGTTTTGCCCATCTGCTAACAAGTGAACAGCTGTATAGAATAATCACCCTAAGTGATTAACTGTTAGGTTCAGTTTGAATTTGATATATAATTTTGACCATACTTTGCTTGTCTGAATTTTGACCAACTTTAATACAGTGTGTGGATTTATATCTCTCAATTACTTCTGTCATACGTATACCAAGTTCATAACTTCTTCTCTTGCAAGAAATTCAATATGATATTCATTCTCTGCCTAAGATGGTTTATAAGATGTAGGATAATGCAAACTGAGGGTGATTATTGTATTGGATTGTGACATTGCTCTGATATTTCTTCAACAGGATTTCAACTATGCCATTCTGGATAGGATGAAGTTGATATTCTTTGTCTTTCCATCGCCAAAGGTATCTGACACTGTTGTTGAGCCATACAATGCCATGTTGTTTGTTCATCAGCTCGTTGAGAATGTGGATGAGTGTATATTTGTGGATAACGAGGCTCTCTATGATATCTGCTTCCGAACTCTTAAGCTTTCCGCTCCTTCCTGTAAGTTTGCTTATTTTGGTGATTTTTTAATGTACATGATTTAGCAGGCAGTATCTCTGATGCAAGTCATTATGGCCGTTGTATTGCAGTTGGCGATCTCAACAACCTTTTCTCTGGCACCTTGAGTGGCATCACATGCTCCAGTTTCTCATGCCAACTCAATTCTGACCTCATGGTTGGATTTGCACCCTTAACCTCAAGAGGCTCCCAGCAATACAGAGCTATTTTCACAGTACCTGAACTCACTCAGCAGATGTGGGACACAAAAAACATGATGTGTGCTGCAGACCCACTCCACGGGAGTTACTTGACTGCCTCAGTTATGTGCAGTGGCAAGATGAGCACCAACACGAGCAGATGATCAACATGCAGACAAGAACTCGTCCTATTTTGTCGAGTGGATCCCCAACATCGTAAAGTCCAGTGTCTGTCACATCCCTCCCACGGGTCTGAAAATGTGGCTTCCACCTTCATTGGCAACTCCACCTCGATCTAGGAGATTTTCAGACGCGTGAGCGAGCAGTTCACAGCAATGTTTAGGCGCAAGGCTTACTTACGTTGGTACACTGACGGAGGGATGGATGAAAATGGAGTTTACTGAGGCTGAAAGCAACATGAACGATCTCTTTGCAGAGTATCAGCAGTACCAGGATGCAACGGCCGATGATGAGGAGTACGAAGATGAAGCGGAGGAGGAGGATGTTGCTTGATGTGTTTCATGAGTTCCCATGGTATGTGCAAATCTCATGGTTCTTGAATTTTTATGAGTGGGTTATTGTTGTTTACTGAAACTTAGGAATATGCCTAGATTTATTTGTCCATATGTATGATATGATTTGTGCTTGTTCGTGTTGTGTGTGATAATTAATGAATGTTTTTGCTGTTCCTGTGTAAAGTTCTCTCTCCTTTTTTTGTTTCTTGGAATATTTCTTTCTTGCATAATAATGTGACGCGGCTTTTAAATTTTTGTACTGCTAATTGGCATCTGTTGCCTCTGATTGGATCTGTACTGTATCTCATTTTAACAGACTTAGTCCCCTCAAAGTTGGTCCCCTGCCCCATATCATCCCTTAATCTGTATTTCTTAGTGATTTTCTCGATTCTCAGTCTTTTCGTCTATGTTTTTCAGATAAACTGCAAATGAGGTTGAGGTCAGAAGGTGGCATCAAAGCTCTATTAGGATCGAGGTTTAGCTACTAACTGCACTAATTTATTCTCATATAACATATTTATGTGTGTGTGTTTTGCCCATCTGCTAACAAGTGAAAAGCTGTATAGAATAATAACCCTAAGTGATTAACTGTTAGGTTCAGTCTGAATTTTTATGTATAATTTTGACCAACTTTTACATTGTGTGGATTTGATGACATGGAATTCCATACTTTGCTTGTCTGAATTACTTACTTAGAGATGCCGGGATAGATAGCATTTAAATGAACTTCATATACATATAATTTTCAATATGCCAGATTTTACCATAAGCTTTACCCTTTGTTAGTTTATAATCTTGTAATAATGAACACTTCACAAAGATTTATGATTCATCACTTATTCTCTTGCAAGAATGATAGTCTGCTAGTAGTGACTCTGAGTGACTAGGACTATTTTCACATGTTTTGTCTCTGATAAAATGACAGTCTTCAGTGTGGTATATAGACATTGATGATGATAAGGAGCAATCATATACAACTACAACATATTATTTGGGGTTAGTTGTGTACAATCTTGCTGCTGAATAAAAATCAAACGTAGACCCTTTTTTCTGGCTGAGTCATCGTTACCATCTACTATGTCTTTAGATTGTGCAACTCACGAATCTTGGGGATTCCATTGAGGCAGCAGAAACAGAAAACTCATCTGATAATGAAGTTTTCTGATAGATCTTTGGATAATTGTGCTGCTGCTCCTCGCACCTTCGAAACCCTTATTGACAGATAATCCAAATTGACAGTTTCCGGCAAATATTTCCACCAGAGAGTGAACGCCATTTCTTCTCATTCGTTGTGGTGAAGAGCAACTTGAATCCCGTGTGGAACCAGGAACTCATGCTCTCCGTTCCACGGAACTACAGCCTATCAAGCTGGTAATCCTCATTTTACGTCTTGCATGATCAGATCTTGAGGCCATTGCACGTTGTAATGCTCCTCTCAGTGTATGAAACCAAGTACTACAATTAAG
The DNA here is from genome assembly GCF_029641045.1 of Salvia hispanica. Taxonomy (NCBI): domain Eukaryota; kingdom Viridiplantae; phylum Streptophyta; class Magnoliopsida; order Lamiales; family Lamiaceae; genus Salvia; species Salvia hispanica. Next base: position 56,363,395 of record NC_142695.1, read on the forward strand.
ACAGTAACATTGATTCATTCAAGTACAAAGAGTCGATTCCACATAAAGACGGTACTTATTTAATTCCATAAAATTAATTTTAACAAGAGATCATAAGTTAAAGATGACAGGTTAATATAATTCAATAAAAACAAACACTAACATTGATTCAAGTATAAAGAAGAAGAAACATCGCTCTTAAGTCTTAACATTGATTCAAATTTTGAAAATTTTTACCCACATCAAAAAGAGACTATACACTAAAAAAAAACCACGGGTTCCTGACCAACAATTCCCAAGCACCTTACTTATGCTCGGAAACTGCCGAGCACTTTTACCTTTGCTCGGAAAAATACGAGCACTTTTACCTTTGCTCGCAAAACTACCGAGCATATTTACTTGTGCTCGGAATATACCAAGCACTTCTACTTGTGCTCGGCAAAAAGCAAGCACATTTAATTGTGCTCGGAAATGTGTAACATAGAATAAAATGGCAATGCTATTTCAAAAACTACAAGTATAGAAGAAGAATGGAGATATTAAACAAAGAAAGATGTATTAAATTTATTATAAAAAAAATCGCCATGCTGAAATGGCGTGCAATATCGCAACGAAACCGTCCGCTCGTGGTCGGTCCGAACGGTTGATACGGTTAGTTTTTGTGAGAACGATTAGTTTTGTTAAAAAAATATTGGTCATGGTATTGAACGCAATCTATCACCTATTAAATCATGTATAAAACCAGCGAGCACCTTAACATGGTCTCGGCAAAAACCAAGCACTTCTACTTGTGCTCGGCAAAAAGCAAGCACGTTTTAGTGTTCTCGGAAATGTGTAACATAGAATAAAATGGCAATACTATTTCAAAAACTACAAGTATAGAAAAAGAATGGAGATATTAAACAAAGAAAAATGTATTAAAATTATTATATAAAAAAAAACGCCATGCTGAAGATTTGATCGATTTGTGCTCGAGTATATTACAGTACAATGATATTTATAAATGCAAATTGATTTTATAAATGCAAATTGATTAATTCTTGTAGATGTTACAAAATGAATTATTTTTAAGGGGTGAAATTATTACACAACTATTGTTAGAGCATTCACAATGGTTGGGCCGATCTCTAGGCCTTGAGATCGGCCCTTATCGGCCAACCATTGTGGAAGGCCTAAGAATGGCCATTGCTTCTCTCTCCCTTTTGGCCGATACTTGGCCTATGAGTGATGGCCGATGATAGGCCTCCCATCGGCCTTTACACATATCTTTTTATATTCCATAATTCCTACATTATAAATACCCCCATAATAATTTTATTTAAATTTGCATCTCGTTGCATTCTTTTTTTCAATATTACGAAGATTTGCTTATTAATATTTTTGTATTTAATTTGACAATATATTTAATATAGAAGCGCAAACAAATTAAAATAAAATAGTGATTATGTGGAAATGAAATGGAAGTGCGATAGGTCCTTTGGAATGACCGAGATAGACCCTTAGATAAAATGTTGACGTGGAATGGTAGGGCCCTCTCTATTGTGAATGCTCTCGTCGGGAAAAAGATAACGTCCTATTGCATTGTACCGCATATTAAGGCCCACGTCGCACCGTAGATTAAAAAATGGCTTTATTTTTATTGTAACAAAAGAATTACAATAACAAGAATCTAAAACATGTTTTTACAATCCTCCCACCTTTAACATCGAATTAATCTTAAAATCTTCAATGATTGGCAAGAAGAGTTCAAAACTGATACAAGTATTGAACAAATCCATACAACTCTTAAATTTGCAAATACTACGAGAAACAAATAATGTAAATCAAAACAAGAATCAAAGAATTGAGCCTCATTAGAAGCTGTAGTTAGCAAGAAATCTCATAAAAACCAAAAGATTCACAAGGTGCAGACACTAAACTATGGTGCTTGCCTCCACCTCATTCATCTATCCACGCATTGCAGATTCAGCAAGATTGATCTGGTCGCTAGCCTGTGTCGAATTGATCACGGGTCGTGCACAGATAGCTTCGAACAGGACCACACCAAACGAGTAGACGTCTGATTTCTCAGTCAGGTGCTGCCTTCTGAAGCTTCTCTTCACTGCAGGGCTCACGTGCGTGTGTACCAATTGAAGGGCAAGTTTTCGACAGCCCAAAATCCTCACCCAACAAGATGTTGGTTGTCTTGACATCTCTGTGGATGATGCCTCTGTCCAAACCAGTATGGAGATAACGCAGCACCAAAGCAGATCTCTAGCAGTATGGAGACTAGATGCCTGTATCTTAGCCTCAATAGCATCTCAAACTCGTTCATTCCCCGCTGAGACTTTGGAATGGCTCGTTTGATCGCTCCAAGAACAGCTTCGCCAATCTCCCCTTTGAACACCTTCATCAAAGTTATTCGTTGCTGATCTCATCTCTCAGCTAACGTGAAACGCCTCCCGGACCTAACAGTGCCATTTGGCTGGTCCGTGCTCTGATAGCTCGTTGGTGACCGTTTACCATTAGCAGTACTGAACCCCAGAAGGATCACGATCATAGCAAAGAGGAGCCACAACAGTGTCGTTCGGATTGGCATAGGTTACATTAGCCTTGGTGTTAGGCACAGTACCAGCGTCCGCATTGATCATGTAGCCCGAAACCATCTCTCAAGCCCTCCAAAGAAGGGAATCATGGGAGGGCCTAATAGACGAACCACCAACATTCAACCTAGACATCGTCTCCATCCCTAGTTTTCCTAACTCCAACCAGCCACTCCCAACTCTTCCCACAGAATCATCAAACAGACCACTCCCTACCTCAGCAACCCTCGATAGCATTAACAAAACCAAATGGCCCCTTTGATGGAACGAAGCTCACAACCACCAAATTCTGACACCACAAACAAGAAATACCTCCTTCAACAAATAGGAATCAGTGGAGTTGGCTTCTACATATCCAAACAAGTTCATCTTATTATATGCAATTCACCGGGAACATTGAACTCGGAAACCAACCTTAAACCATTGGCCTCAACAGAAACGAAAGACTCATTCACATTATATCCATCAACTACCAATGGAGAGAAGTGCAGCCTAAGAAATGATTCCCATGGGGAAGTTGAAAAGTAGAGTTCAAATTCCTACTAAAGATCCTAGCCAATCAATACAGAGGCTTGTAGATTTGATCCCCATTGAACACACTAGTTGAGGCCTCAATCCCAGAAGGGGAACTAAGGTTTCCATTACTAGCTACAGCAGCATCACCTATCCATCTCCTTCCATTAACATTCACAATTTATTACAAAAGCTAATTTCTGAGCTTCTCCACATAATGCAAACATAAACAAAATCAAGAATAAACTCCTCTAAAGTAGCCCTTCATAAGTCTGAACCAATCAACAAATCACTACAAGATTAAAAGAGGAATTGTGAAGCTGAAATCACAGTTTTAACTTCATAATCACCGAGATTTCCTCTCAAACTAATTCCTCAAAAAACACAAGGCTAACCTTCATCAAACACAAGCAAAGATTGAAACCCTCAGATGGCAGCAGAGTAAATCTAAGCCAAGAAAACAGAACCTAAAAATGAATGAGAAAATGGGTTCCAAATTGGGTATTTTTGGGGAAACTAGTATATCGAGAAGTTTGTCAGCGACAATCACAACCAATCTAATATAATGTAGAAATTTGTTAAATAACAAATGGTGACAAATTTTATAGATTATGGAGAAGTTTAGGATGCTATGAATAAGAATCATATAAATAAACTAAAAATACATAAGAACTATTATTACAACAAAAAATAAATAGTACACCAATCACCTAAAGTACAACCGATCCGCATGTTTATTTAATAAACTTAACGGTTGAACATTATGAAAACCCATGGTCGTGAGTGAAATCAAGCTTGGCGTATAAACAACAACGTTGGAAGAATAACGTTGTTCCAAACAACGATATCTCACATACGTCGCATACATCACAATAGCTTCAGTGTTTTTGGAGTAGATAAATAGTTGATCATGAGATGTAGACCCAGAATCAGCACCTGCTATTGCGAACAACAAGTCACCATTCGCTAAAACTTCAAGCACATACAAATATGCACGCCCTCTGGGTAAGTTGAAACTATATTCCTTTATCCAAGAATTCTCATCCCCATAGTTGTTCATCTTCCAAATAATAACTCGGCGCCAATCTAAAATGTTGCATAAACATAGCCGACCCTCCAAAATATATAGCCGATTGTTACCACAGCTATCACCGCTATAATCGCAAGGAACTGAAAAACTGGTAAACACCTCAGCTTCTAAATCAAAGCAGCAAACCAAGAATTTTTTTTCCGGGTCAGATGTCAGCCAATGAAGATTTCCATTAAAAAATAAAGCAGATTCACGAGGCTGTCTACATATGCCCGGCGCAGTTGCTGCGACGCTTCTCCACAACCCAGTGCCTCTTCCGAGAGTGTATACATGACACGAACTATAGGAATCACCATATAAAATCTTATATTGCCCACTTAATTTGCTCATTCCAAATCCAAAAAAGCAAGTAATTATGTCCTTTGATAGAGGAGGGAGCTCAACGTACTCACGAGTCATTGGATTGCATATAAATAGAGTCTTATATAATGGATCCCACATCGATAGCAAACCATTAGCTGAAGCAATTGCAACACGATGGTTAACGGTAGATGATTGATGGTGAGAAGGCGAAGCGAATCTGAAAAGTGGCTTTAAGGCCTCATCGCAGACAGTGTACCCCATTTCCATGTCTCGATAAATGAAATTTAGGCCTGGTTTGGGAGTATACGACATCCCAAAGTCATCCCCCTCAATCAGATGGCGCCATGATTTAAGAACACACTTGCACGTCATAACGCTCAGAATCGGGAGTCTTCCCAAGATCTCTTTCGTGATTTCTTCTGGTAGATTTGCAAACCGGTCTTCCTTGGTTGTTGACAAAATATATTGCCGTTTCCGTTCTTTTCTTACAGCAAGACGCCTATCTTTCGGTTTCTGTTCTTGTATTACAGTTAAACGCCGCAAGAGATCCTTTTTGGAGAAATGCCTCCAGTCTTTTCTTAGAGCTACACGCCGTTTCTGTTGTTTTCTTACAGCTAAACGCCACAACCGATCCTTTTTGGCGAAATGCCTGTTACTTGTTCTGAGTGCAGCAGGGGAATTTTTATTCATCATCCGACACTCAGACACACATATGGCAGAATCCCCTTTCAAAGAGTTAGTGATCTTCATCAATAGCTGAAAAAAATATAGAGTATGAGATTTGCAGATGCATAACAAGTATCAATAAAAAAAAATCCAATCTTTAGCAGTAATTTATTTTAATTCGAGCTACTTACATTCACCAAAACTATATAACAGCCACAAAAATCAAATCTTAAACATCAAATTCGATAGATCTCAAATTCAATTCAAATTTCCAGCCGCATTAAATCACAAAAAAGTACAGCTAAATGTTTAACATCAATTGGATAGATCTGAAATTCAATTCAAATTATCGATAGGTCTCAAATTCAATTGCAATTTCCAACGATAGAAATACCTTGTTTTCGGATTCCGAGAGAGACACAACAAGAGAAGCGCTGCAGAGCTTTCCAATTCAATACCTTCTGAGAGGGTTTCAATTGAGACGAGGAGCTTTCAAATTTAATACATACGAAACTTGCCATATTAGTTTATATATTTTCCTTATATCAATTTTTTCGTGAATATAATTGAATATTTTAATGAAAAAAGATAAAGTGAGATTTGTTTTTTTTTAAAATATAGAAAATAGATATTTCGAGTGAGATAAATTTTAAAAAAAATGATTAGCTTTATATTTTTATTGTTTCATATTTGATCTGGATTTACAACTTAATAATATTGTACTATCCTTGTTAAGTTTAGAAATTTATAAGCATATATCCCTAATAAGAAAAATATCATAATTTTGTCATACCATCACTAATAAAAAATTTATAAGCATATATTACTAATAAGAAATATTGCTAATTGGCTTCATACCATTAAATGTAAGAAAAGTTCTACAGGTTTCATTTTTTTTCTCTCTTTTTATTAAAAAGGAGCAGTAGTGTATGTTAAAATCCCATTGACTGATGCCTTTCTAAACTTAAATTAACTAGATTGCTACTTTTTTGTTTTCTCGCATTAATATCCTGCTCATTTTCTTAAAAAAACTTTCAATTACTATAATGTAACATTTGGATCAGACTTTTTTAATAGTCTAAGTTTAATTTCTGATTCTACCTCTATAAACATTGTAAATTTGTAAAAAATTGGAAAAAACTCTGTAAAAATTGTTGTCAATACAAAACCTGTGGTGCCTAAAAAGGGATAGAGTGACATAATATAAAATCAACTGAACAACAGCAAAAATATAACAACACACAAGTCCTATATGTTTTAGGAATGGAATCAATCTAGTAACCTTATAACATGCTTTAGAGCCTCTCCCACCATTTACATTAAATTTAAACTCATTTTGATATAAATATCACATCAAATATAATTTTATTCCAACTATTTACATTAAACTCAATTTTAAAAAGAATAATTTTTTATATTATAGAAGTACCTTTTTTACTTAAAAAAGAAAATAAGATTGTGTTTAGAGTACTATTAAAGCTAATTATTTATTCTATTTTACTACTCTATTTTAGTGTTACACAAGAGATGGTCATTGTCAGTAATTTTAAACTAGTTATATGACCTACTATACTAGACAGCAATATAAAGTGAATATAATTTTAACATCATGAGATTGTGGCCAATTTAAGAAGATGACGACAGTTTTTAGATAAGCGGAAATTTTAGAGGGTTTAAATATTCTTTTCATATGTGAAATGTTGTCCTATTTACTATTTTTATTTGTTTTCTACTTTGCTTTTTTTGCCACTATTAATAATAGACCTTGTTTTTATAAAATTAATATACAAAAATGAGATTTATAATTTTTTCCACTTAAACTTTTTTCACATATTTTAAAATTCATGTCAAGTAGTACAACTTTGACAATAATTTGCAGACGAAGGAAGCACGTGATATACCCAAATAAAAAAGGAAAGAATCCCACCGAGAGCCCTAAATAAGAAAAAAATATATGATAAGTAATTATAACAAATTTTCTACTATTTCAAGTCCTAAATAACAATAAAAATATTATGGATGTCAATCGGGTCAGCCCAACAGATTTTGAGCTCACCTTATTGGGTTGCGGGTCAATTGAATTGTATTTTTATTGGGCTATGAAAGTTCGACCGTAACCCTAAAAGCTAGGGTTTTGGACTAGCCCAACGGGTTAATCGGGTTGGAACCGATCAAATTAACATACGATCAATCCAATATATAATGATGAAAATTAGATATATTTATGAAATGTAAAACATTTATTATGATAAATTCTATAATTTAAGATATATGCTTAAACTCAAACATAAACATGATCATATATTAATATTTGAGATTTGTGCAAAATGAAATATAAACACATTTTAAGAAAATTTAAAGTATATAATTTAAATACTTTTTAGTGAATTTGAAGTTACTAATTTATTTATCTATTATTATATTAATAAAATTTTAATATATAATTTATATATTTAATATAAAGTTGAAAGTTATTTTGTTGTTATCTATATTACAAAAATAAATAAAGAGACGAATTAGGAGTCATAAATAGAACAATATAAATTTTATTGAGTTTTCGGGTCAGTCCATCGGATTTTCGGATTTGACCCTAACGGGTTGCGGGTTAATAGGGTTGTAATTTTATTGGGTTATATATTTTCAACCCTAAGCCTATAAATTTGGCGGGTAATCGGGCCAACCCACGGGTTGGTGGCTGCAATAAGAGCATTTCCAACTGTACTGCAAAACCTATGGAAAGATATTAATATTCTTTTGGGTTTGAGTTTAGCGTAAATAATTGGAGCAAAATTAATATTTAGTGTGAGATTTACACTAAAATAGATTTGAGTTTAGTGAAATGGTTGGAGACACTGGCGGAGCCACGGTGGGGCCTGGGGGGCCAGCCATTTGAATTATCCTATATATATATTATATGTATAGAAAACTTAAAAATGAAGCAGTAGTGCAGTTGGCTTGTATATCAGGCATTCACACAATTGGGCTGGGTTCGAATCCTTCTCACGTATCACTTTCAATAGTACTATGATCTTTATTATAAAAATATTAATTTTTAACTTTTTTCGATGTCAACATTGTTATCGTATCTCCAAATTTTCTATTACTCATCCACTAATTATTTACTCATTTTCTATCTCTAGTGCGCAACGCACTACTTATGTCAAAGCTATTTCCGTGTCGTTGAGACGGAAACACTCAACAAATTTTAATATAGTAATTTGGGCCCCCAGATTAAAATCCTGGCTCCGCCACTGGTTGGAGATGGTCTAACATCCCTAAAAATTATGGAAAGATAACAAGGTTTGAAAGTTTGAAAGCTCTGCATTGTGGAATCCAAACACAAGGTTATTCAACCGCTGGAAATTGAAATTGAATTCGAGGTATATTCAATTTGGTGTTAAATATATTTGAATTGAAATCGAGTATGGCTGGAAATTTGAATTGAATTTGAGATCTACCAATTTTGATATTTAAGATTTGATTCTTGTGATTGAATATGTTAGATGTTGCGCAGCGTCTGTTTTTTATGAATATGATTAGCTAAGATTTGTGTGCTTTGTTTTCGGAAGGGGATTCTGCTATATGTGATGATGAATGAAAGTAATCCACATTTTGCTAAAACTGATGGCTTAGCTGTAAGAAAAGAAAAGAAACAGAGAGATATGTTGTTAACAACCAAGGCAGATCTGTTTGCAAATCTACCGGAAGAGATTACGATAGCTATCTTAGGTAGACTCCCGATTAGGAGCGTTATGACGTGCAAGTGTGTTCTTAAATCATGGCGCCATCTGATTGAGGGGGATGAGTTTGGGATGTCGTATACTCCCAAACCAGGCCTAGCTTTCGTTTATCGAGACATGGAAATGCGGTACAATGTCTGCAATGAGGCCTTAGAGCCACTCTTCCGATTCGATTCACCTTCTCACATTCAATTTTCAGCTAATAACCGTCGTGTTATAGTTGCTTCAGATAATGGTTTGCTTTCAGCGTGGGATCGATGGGCTAAAGTTCTATTTATATGCAATCCAATGACTCGTGAATATGTCGAGCTTCCTCCTATATCTACTAGTATATTTACTTCCCTTTTTGGCTTTGGAACGAGCAAAATAAGTGGACAATATAAGATTTTATATGGGAATCGGGATAGTTGTCATGTATACACTATAGGGAGAGGCGCCGGGTTGTGGAGAAGCGTCGTAGCAGCACAACCAGGTTTCAATCGCATGAATCGCGGTTGTGCTGCATTTTTGAATGGAAATCTTCACTGGTTCGCATATGATTCGGAAGATAATTTCTTCGTTTGTTGCTTTGATATTGAAACTGAGCTCTTTACCAGTTTTTCAATTCCTTGTGATTACAATGGCAAAAGCGAAGGCAACAATCAACTATATATTTTGGAGGGTCAGCTATATTTATGCAGTATTATAGATTTTCAGCATGTTGTTATTTGGAAAATGAACATCTACGGGGATGAGAATTCTTGGATAAAGGAATATGACTTCAACTTGCTCGAACAATGTGCACATACGTACATGCTCGAAATTTTGGTGAATGGTGACTTGTTGTTTGCAAATACAAGTGCTTGTTCTTTTTCCTCATGGGATGAGCTATTTATCTATTCCAAAAACACCGGAGCTCTTGGGAGATATGTGCCATGTTATAGTTCTCAACAAACTTCTTCTAAACTTGCTGTTTTCACCCCAAGCTTGATTTCGCTCACAGCCATGGGGTTTCAGAATGTTCAGTCACTAAGCTTTAATTAGTCAAACATAAGAATTGATTGTTATGTATTTTATTTATTTATATGATTCTTATTTACTGAATCATAAACTTCTCGGTTATCTATCAAATTGTCATCATTTGTGGCTCAACAAATTTCCATATTATATTACATTGGCTGTGATTGTAGCTCACAAAAATTGTTGTATAACTTTTCATTATTCTTTAATCAGTGTGCGTTGCTTTCTGTTATTTCTTAAACCTTTCATTTTTGTTTTTTTAACTAAATTAATTCTTAGAAACTTTCTATTTCTAAGAGGGAGACATCGCAGAATCCAAACACCGCTGAAAATTGGAATTGAATTCGGGTATAACAAATTTTGTGTTAAATCTTTGATCCTTGTGATGAATATGGCTAGAAATTTGAATTGAATTCGAGGTATAATGTATAAAAATTTGTCACAATTTGTGGTATTTAACAAATTTGAAGGAATTGAATACTGTCACAAAAATATCGTTGTGCAATTAATTACTGATAGCAACTTTATAGTCTTGTCCCATTTCTAACATCAATTTTAATAGATTTCAATTGCAGTGTAAACTTCGACTAAGTTTATTTTACAGTCTAAATTTGAAAAGAAGTTTCAATTACAACTAAAACGAGCAAAAATAACAATGTCAAATTTGTTGCTAATCTTGTCATTTCATAATAAGTTTTGTTTGATTGATGCATAGATTTTATGGTTGAGAACTTAGGACAAATTTTGACCGACAGCCATTGCTTTTCTCTATTTTTCAATTAAACTTATTCATTATTCAACCAAAATTTATTAGAGACTTAGAGTATTACCTTAACTAGGGATGTCAATGTAGCCCGCAATCCGTGGGCCGGCCCGAATAGCCCGCCAAATTTACAGGGTTAGGGCTGAAAATTTCCAGCCCGATTAGCCCGTACCCGATTAACCCGCAACCCGTTAGGGCCAGACCCGGAAACCCGATGGGCTGGCCCGAAAACCCGATAAAATTTCTATCGTTCTATTTGTTTGACTTTAATTCTACACTTCATTGGTTATTTTATAATATAGATTACTAAAAAAAATAACTTTTATTTTTATATATTAAATATATAAATTATATGTTAAATTTTTATTAACATAGTAATAGATATATAAATTGAAAACTTCAAATTCACTAAAAAATATATTTAAATTTCTAAAACATGCTTTAAAATTTCTTGATATTTATGTTTTATTTTACATAAATACCAAATATTAGTATTTGATCATGTTTATGTTTGAGTTTATGCATATATCTCCAATTTATCATAATTAAATGTTTTACATTCTATAAATATAACTACTCCCTCCGTCCCGGCTAAGATGACACATTGCTTAGCCGGCACGGGGTTTTAGGAATTATTGGTTAAAGTGTTTAATTGAAGAGAGAGAAGGTAGGTGTAAGTATTAAAGTAGAGAGATAAAGATAGATGAATATTTTAATAAGAATGAGAAAAGTGGTTGAGTGTATTAATTGGAGAGAGAAAGTTACCAAAAAAGGAAATGTGTCATCTTAGTTGGGACAAACTAAAAAGGAAAACGTGTCATCTTAAGCGGGACGGAGGGAGTAATTTTCACCATTATTTATTGGATTAGACGCATGTTAATTTTATCGGTAGCAACCCGATTAGCCCGTTGGGCTAGCCCGAAACCCGAGCTTTTAGGGTTAGGGTTGAACTTTTATAACCCGAAAAAATCACAGCCCGATTAGCCCGCACCCGATTGACCCGCAACCCGAATAGAGTTGGCCCGAAACCCGATGGGCTGGCCCGATTGACATCCCTAACCTTAACCTTTGTTTTACCAGAGTTGACAAAGCTCAAGCACAAATCGATCGAATCTTATTTTATTGAATTGTATTAATCTGTCATCTTTAGCTTATGTTCCAAAATGGTATCAATGTTAGTGTTTGTTTTTATTGAATTGTATTAATCTGTCATCTTTAGCTTATGGTCTCTTGTTGAAATTAATCTATGGAATCGAATCTTAAGTACTATAATTAACGTTATAATCTTGCAATTTAGTAGAACTTTCTAAGGAACTGCGTTATGATAGAATGAATCAATGAAATGAAATTACAAAGTTGAGAGAGCGAGCCAAAATTTGAGTGTTAATTTGTGAGATCATAAAATATAGAGTGAACTACATAAATGGTACATGATTTTTCATTTTTGCACGTAAATGGTACCTGATCTTTATTTTATACTCTATTTTTGGTACCTATAAATCACATTTTTGGTACCTGATGCAATTTTCTTCCTAAAATGCTCTTTAAACAAATATATTTTCCCATTTATGTCATAAAGGGTATTTTGGGCATACATAAAATTTGTACCGAAAGTGATATTATAATATTTTCTCTCATTCTCCTAATTCTTTATACTATTATTATTAATTAATATTAATATTAATATTATTATTTTGATGTTATAAATTAATAATTATTTCATTTTTAATATCATGCAAATATACTTAAATATAATTATAGTTATAATTATACTTGATTATTATTGTTATAATACTAAAAATTTATAGTAATTAATAAATAATTATAGTTTAATTATATAAATTATGAATCACATAATATTATGTAATAGTGGGTCATCTTCTAATGAGTTTAGCTCCTTAATCACAAATTGAGACTAAATATGGACCCTTTGATCTAAAAATCAAAGGCTGAGATTGAATTAAAAAAATATCAATACATTGAATTAACAATCTCAACGAAAGGGTAAAATGGACATTTTACAAAAATTCAGCGCGCACATTCAATTTCATTTCTCAAACCATTCACTCCACCTTCAACAACCACACCATTCACTCCATTTTCTCTCTCAACATGTCGCCTCGTTTTCTCTCTGAATCTCTCAGATTTTTCTCTCTGAAACTCTCAATCCCATCCCCATTCATTGCATTTTCTCTCTGAATCTATCAATCTCGTCGCCGTTCACGTCATTTCCCCTCTCAATCTCTTTCGCCGTCCAAAACCAGATTCACTACTCCAAAAAACATATCTAACACTCAAATACAGAAGAGCAGCTCGAAAACTCACATTCTCCTACGAAGAAAAGCTGAACCTAGGGCAGATTCACAGATTTTGAAGAAAACCGACGGTAAATATGAAATTTAAACTCTGAAATTTGCTTTAAACTTGCTAAATTTTCAATAGAAATGAAACTAATAGATTTATTTTGTAGTGAACTTCAAAAAAGGTGCAATGGTTTCCATCGAAAATGCTCCTGCTGAATCGAAAGGTATTTTTCAATTTGATTTACCGATTTCTGATTTTTTGCATTGCAGTTGAGATTTCAGATTTCAATAAAGAATTAGGGTTCAAATTTTAGTGAAATATGTTTATAAGCTTCTGTAGTTGTATTGTTGGTAGATTGATTTCTGATTTGATAGCATATGAGAATGTGAATCTTCATTTTCTGAAAGATTGAAGCTATAATGAATTATTTAGAAGTTATGTTAATATTAGAAAGCTTTTGTATCTAGTACAAATATGTATATTGAGGTAGCTAAATGTTGATATTGGGTAAGCTATATGTTGATATTGGGTAAGCTATATGTTGATATTGGTTAAGGTATATGCTGATGATGTCTTAGCTAAATGTTGATATTGGGTAAGCTATATGTTGATATTGGGTAAGGTATATGCTGATGATGTCTTAGCTAAAGGTATGTTGTATGTTGATATTTGTGAATTCAACAACCTGTTAGAATGATTGTAGTACTTGTCATCAGTTTGTTTCTAAATTAATTATCATGGTTAATGTTTACCAAAAATACTACAGGGAAAAGATCTAGACCAGAGGAAGATGGCGATAACTTTGAAAACAATGACACGAGGAGAAGGCAGAAACATTGAACATAAAGAAGACAACCAAAGATTTTGTCGCTTGGAAATTCCAAATAGTTATGTTGAGAATTTATGCACCATTTATTGAGAATTCCAAATAGTTATGTTGAGGATTTATATACCATTTGTTGAGAATTTATACACCATTTATTGAGAATTCCAAATAGTTACGTTGAGAATTTATACACCATTTATCAAGAATTCCAAATAGTTCTGTTTGGAATTCGAAATATCGTAACTCATCTACCTGGACATGTTATATTAGTGTTCCTTTTGTCAGTATTGAGAAATATCGTAACTCATCTACAAAATATTAAAAAGTACATGATTTGGTATTGTTTCAATGGTGTGTTGATATTATTTTGTTATTCACAGTATAGGCCAATTATTGAGAATTCCAAATAGTAATGTTGAGAAAGTATACACGAATTATTGAGAATTCCAAATAGTAATGTTGAGAAAGTATACACGAATTATTGAGAATTCCAAATAGTAATGTTGAGAAAGTATACACGAATTATTAGGAATTGCAAATAGTAATGTTGAGAAAGTATACATGAATTATTGAGAATTCCAAATAGTAATGTTGAAAATTTATAAAGTTGTATTGATGTCCATTCGTTTACATGTAATTGAAAATTTAAGCAACACGATATGTTTTGAACAAACTATATGGAAAATAAAATGAGATAACGTTCAGAACATATGTTTGAGATTATTATTCTTCCATACAAACACGGAATCAAGAATGCTAATAAACCGAAACCACAGTAATAGGAACAACTAATTTATTTCTATTTTTTACTCTTCTCTTTGCCGCAGTTCCTTGAATTATGATTAACCATTTTATGGCATTTCTCACATCGTCTAGGAGGTTTAGCTGCTGCCTTCTTCGCTGCCTCTATCTTAGAAGGCAACCTCGATCCAGATCCTTTACACTTCACCACATTTGGCGGATGAGCATGTATAATATCAGGCCTCACAACACCATACAATTCCTCAAACCTCTTCTTTTTCTCCAACACGGACATCACATAAGAACCATCACCAAAAAGCTGATTTTCAACATCCTCAATCGCAGCTATAACTACATTAATATCAGCAATGCTGCCCTCAACTCTCTGTACTAATCTGTAATATGTTGTGTGCAGTTTGTTGGTGGCATTATGCTTGTCATCGTAAACGGAATCTGTAAATAATATCAACATAGTAGAAGCATAATATCAGACCTCACAACATCAAAATATTAACAATCATAGTAGGCTATGTATAATACTTGTCTGATCCCGAAAAGTTGAGGTAGAAGAACCATGCACAGATATTAAAAGAGGTTTCTTTAGCCACCTCTTTCCAATATAAATTTCAGGTATCAACTGCACATCATTGTTCTTGAAAACAAAAAATATGTGACGAAACAGAATCCCACACCTCTGGTAGAGCTTGCATTGACACTCGTACAAATCATCCTCAGCATTGTTCGTAACAGTCCAAGTCCTATGGCCCCGGTCAGTTACTTTATAAACGCGAATGTTTTTTTCAATAGACATGTGGGTCATCATGCAATTTTTAGATGCTTCAACAATTTCTACCTGTACCTTTTTAAAAATACTATCCGTGTAGATCGTGGCAGCATGCATCTCAAATGGTAACTCTGTGAGGGGACTTGGAACATTCGTAGAATCAATATAGTCAAGCCTGGTTGTTTGGTTACGTTGTGCATCCAACGCATTACCATACTGCAACATAAATTCCACCAGATTAAAGTGAGGCCTGGAAAACGTTTGAAGAAACTATTCTCTGATTCAGATATAGAAGTTGTCTTCAACAAACAACCCATCGGTAGATCTCTAAAATAAGCAGGGACCCAAAACTGCCTATGACCATACATGGTCTTGAACCACCATTCCTCCTCTATACCATATCGTTCCATAACAGAATTCCACGACTCTTCAAATTCCTCAGGCTCTAATAAATCTGACCAAACACGGGAATTCAAATCCTTTTTAAAAAATTCATTTGCAAAAAGATTTTTTGAAACCTTCTCAGATACCTTCATCATGATATGCCACACACCAATGATGACGAGTTCCCCTCAAAACATTTTCAATTGCGGGTTTCATTGCTGGGTCCTGGTCTGTGATTATTAGCCTAGGATGTGCACCCATACATGCTAGAAAATGAGTAAACAACCATGAGAAAGATTCGATATTTTCATTTGAAAGAAAACCTGCTGCAAAGGTAATAGGACATCCATGGTTGTCCTTACCAATAAAGGGTGCAAAAATTATACAGTACCTACATAAAAAAAAACAGAAGATAAGGTTAATAATCTCAATACAGTAACATGTAAACCTCAATAAACATAAGTAAGAACCTCAATAAACACCATTAAGAACCTCAATAAAAACTAACCTATTAGTTGAATAAGTAGTGTCAAAAGACACCACATCACCGAACATATAATAGTTTCTTCTAGACACGGCATCAGACCAGAACAACCGTGTCAGCTTATCATCAGCCTCTAGTTCGTAAGCGTAATAAAAACCATCACAAAGCTCCTTTTTCGTACGCATTTGAGTTAAAATAATCTCAACGTCATATCCTTCCATGCTTGACTTCATATCACGAGAAATATTTCTGATGTCAGTTACCGTGCAGCCAACAGCGTCTTAACCCCCCATAACCTCTTTCAGAAGATTAAAGGTCATTGTAGGACTAATATTAGCTCTAACACAGTCCTCAGCAAATTTAAGATGCACAAAATCCAGATTCCTCTTGGATACACGCCTACGTTTACTACTGGAAGCACCTTCCTTTGCATTCAAATAATCATTCAAAGAATCTATATCACGTAACTGCTTCAAACCCTCCCTACTACATACCATATACTGCCAAGTAATAATATCACCTGTTGTTTTTCTACCAGATTTTCGAGAATCAAATCCAACCTCTTTAGCATAATCTTCATAGAAGGAGATAGCAGCATCAAGTGACTTGAAACTTTTTCCAACAAAAGGCTTTAATTCTTCTTTGCACAGTGTAACTATAACTTCAAACATAAATTCAACATTTTAGAAAACAACTTCAACATATCAGGTTACAAAAATCAATAATAAAGTACAGAAACATCAATAAATTACATTATCAACACACAACATAAAACATACAAATTAAAACTAAAAAACGGAGAATAAGAACAAAAAACAGAGGAAACAACATATGAATAAAACTGATAGAATACTCATCAAACAAACTGTGACAAAAACACTAAAACTAGTACTACTAATCAATGAAAAAACAACTAAAAGCATAAACATGTATTGAAAAAATTACAAAAATTACTAATGAATGTATGAAACAACAGCTCAAATATAATCATAAACTTCAAATACAAAAATTGAGAAGATGCATATCGAATGATTCAAAACTAAAACATAAAAGCACAATTATTAACACATACCTGCCATTACTGAAAAAAGACAAGCAAAATAACTTCGAAAAGGAGACAATCGCGATAGGTTGATGAGATCGGCAGAAATTGACAAGCAAAATAGCTTCAAAAAGAAGAAAGTCGCGTGACGACTCGATTGGATGAGATCGCAAGATTTTGAACAGCGAGAATCAATTACTCCAATATATAATAGCGTGATTCAGAAAATATAAATTTGGAAAGAAATCTCTGAGAGATTTTGAAGATCGATTTGATGATATGCAGAGGAGAAGAGAAATTTTAGGGAGGAGAAATTTTAGGAAGGAGAAAATCTGATCGTGAATTACAGAGTATTGACATGGAAACCATTGGAATAGACTAAAATACCCTTTTCATTTATTTAAATTAATAAAAAGAAAAAAATATCTCAAATCTAGGCTAAATCAAGCCCTTGGATTAGAAGAATGAATGGTTATGATGAAGTCTTAATTTGGGATTGGAAATTAGTTAGCATATGATCATGCCCCATGTAATAGTTATAATATAACTATTATTATTTTACGTTAAATTAGTAACTAATCAATATAGCCTTAATAAAAATTTAACATTTTAAATTGTATTCATGATGATATAAAAAGTTGAATATTTTTAGTTAGGTATTTCAACCTTAAAATGAATATATAATAATTTAATAAAAAATATTCAATTGATTTAATTACTTTAAATAATTAATTTAATTAGATATTTTTATTTTTTATTTTATAAATGCAATTAGATGTATGTATATAACACTAAAAAGAAGGAATAAGAAACATAAACTAAGGAGAAAAAAAATAGTAAAAGAAAGGAAGATAAAATACTAAAAAGAAAGAAGAAAATGAAGAAAAAAGAAAGAAGAAGAAAAAGAGAAATAAGAAAGGAAGAAAAATAATCACATATTTGGTACTATTTAATGGAAATTTCCAAAAATATCCTCCGTGAAAAGAAATCACATATTTGGTACCTAGGGTTATTTTTGTCACTGGGTACCAAAAACGATACAAAATAAATATCAGATACCATTTATGTGCGAAAGTGAAAGATCAGGTACCATTACGTAGTTCACTCTAAAATATAAGAAAAATGTTTTGGAGACATAATGTCTCTAAGCCATAATGCTTAAAATGGTAAGTATATATTATATTATATTTTTAATTAAATTTATATTTTGTATATGTACTTTATTACCCCTACATTAATTTGTTTACTAAATACACCTATTTAAGGATATAAATTTTGATTATGTCTCCAAGCCATATTTAAAATAGTCATTCTGAAAAATATTTTTTATGCTCAAGATCAATGAATTTATTTTATTACAATAAAATATTATACATGAAACTAATAATCTTTATTCAAAAAAATAGTAGTAATTTTTATTCACGTAAAAATTATTTTACAAGAATTGTATTATTTTTATTAGTTTGAACGAATAACCTTTTTTTTTATTATTAAAACACTAACTTTATTCACAATAAAAGAACCTTTTTAGCAAAAATGTAACTTTCGTTGACATC